>NC_056730.1:714104291-714404291 GCF_019279795.1 Protopterus annectens | reverse complement strand
AAGCCGGAGGAAGTAGTCCCTGGCTGAGCAAAGTAGATGCCTTGTCGGGGCGGTCAGGAGCCAGTCGTCCAGGTATGGAAAAACCTGCATTCCCTGGAACCTCAGGTGGGCTGCTATCACTACTAATACTTTGGTAAACACCCTGGGGGCTGTGGTGAGGCCAAAGGGAAGGACCCTGAACTGGTAGTGACTGGCTCCCAGCCGGAAGCGGAGGAACCTCCTGGACCGTCTGTCCATCAGAATGTGGTAGTACGCATCCTTGAGGTCTACTGAGCACATCCAGTCGTTCTCCCGCAACAGGGGGAGGATGGATTGAAGAGTGACCATCTGGAATTTTTGTTTGGTTACTGACAGGTTCAAAAGGGAAAGGTCGAGAATTAGCCTTAAGTCCCCCGTCTTTTTTGGCACCAGAAAGAACCTGGCATAAAAACCTAATCCGCGCTGGTCTGGGGGGATGGGTTGGATCGCCCTTTTTTCTAGGAGCTGATGAATTTCTGCAGCTGCTACCTCCCTCTGATCGGGTGGTACATCGGGGAGGTTTCTGAGTTTGGGGACATGATACAGGGGAATTTGGTAACCTCTGAATATGATACGAAGCACCCAGCGATCTGATGTGATGGACTCCCAAGCTGCCAGTTGCCTCGAGAAATGCCCCCCCAACTGTCTCCAGAGTGGAGCAGTCGGGCAACCCCTCAGGGATGCTACATGGGCCGATCAGAGAAGGTTTCTCAGGACCCAAAATTCTTCGGGCCCCCTCTGCCTCTAGGGCGGCGTCCTCCCTGTCCTCCTCTGCCACGGAAGGACTGGTTGTCCAGAGCAGGCTGGGAATGTTGCGATTTCTGGAACCACATCTTCTTCTGTCCCTTTTGGTTCTTAGAGAAGGACCTCTGGGGAGCAGAGAAGCGGACTCCGACGGCAGACAACGTCTTCCTGTCCTTTTCGCTCTGGACTAAAGTCTCGAACTGTCTTGCCAAATAAGGCTGAACCATCGAAAGGGGCATTCGCAAATGACACCTTTAAGGGTTCTGCGAAGTCACAATGTCGGAGCCAGGCCTGGCGTCTCATGACTAGGCCTGCTCCGCTGGCTCTAGCGGCTCCCTCTGTGGCATGGGACAAAAGCCGCATAGAGGTATTTGATATAGATCTTAGAGTGGCCATGTGAGTGGAGTACAATTGTTTGTCCTCCGCCGACATGGACTCCGGGGGGGAAGCAGCGTACTCTTTGATAAGGTCTCGCTGCATCCTAATAATGTGTGCCATGTAGTTCAGTGACCTTACTGAGCAGGTCGCTGAACTAAAGACCCGCTTCCCTAGGCGATCCATCGAGCGGGACTCTTTGCTCGGTGGATGGACCAAGGGGCTCTCCTGAGCTATCTCCCTCTTAGTGGCTGGCGCCACCAACATGGCATCTACGGGGGGACCCTTGCTCCAGTGGGACCTCTCTGAAGGGGGGCTCAGAATCCTATCGGGGCATTTGGGAACTGGCTCCACAGTGTCCGGCTCCTTCCACGCCCTGGTGGTAATAAGGTCCACCAGGGGGTCGGGCGGAGGGGACACCCAAGAGGTAGATGGGCCTGCTTCAAACGCCTCCAGGAACACGGACTCATCGGAGGAAGCCTTGGGGGCAGCCCCCCCCAATCCTGAGCATTTCCATGATGTCTCCGAAGGAGACATCCTCGGGAGGTGACCTTGGGGAGCCTTCCCCTTCATCCAAGTCCGTGTCTTCTGTTAAGGACTCAGGGGAGTCCACATGCCTCCTCTTACACTTCCGCTTATGAGGAACATCCTTGGGGGGGGGCTGTCCAAGGAAGTCTCACCAGCAACATCTTGTTCCAAAGGAACGACCTGAGACATCGAAGCAGGCTGTCCCTGTGGCCGGGCGATGGAAGCCAGACCCAGCTGAGAGAGAGTGCAGGATGGGGCCGAGGCAAGGGCCGGTGGTCTGGATGCACTCAATAGAACCCTCTCCACCGCATCGAAGGCGAGGGAGAGTCGCTCTCGGATCCGAGAGCCGACTCCCACTCGGATCCAATGGGGGGATCGGAACCGGAGCCAAGACCATCGTATCCGAAGGACCCGTGTGCTCCGACCTGGACGGAGCCGAAGGCACACTGAATCCCTTGGATCCGAAGCTCAGCCCACGGCTCCGAGAGCTCGGATCGACAAGGACGGACCTGACAAACTCGAGGAAAAGGATGGAGCCAAAGTACCAAGCACTGTCGGCGCCGACCCACCCCCGGCTCCAACGCTGCCCGGCTCCGGGCGCTCCGAACCCGGGAAGCGGGTCGGAGAAGGAGCTATCGGGGCAAAAAAAGGCGTTGAGCTCCCCCCTGAAGGGGGGGAGGTAGGAGCACTCCCATCTGCAGCTGGGCCTGGATGAACCTTCGCATCATCCGGTCCAAGTCTGCATCTGACAGGCTATAAGTGGATCTCGACGAGGCCACCGAGGCGGGCCGGGAGTGCCGCCTCGATGACCTCGACGGAGATCGGGTCTCCTCCTCCTCGGGTCCCGGTGAGAAGCATGGGGACCGGAGCCGAGGAGGAGACTTGGAAGCCATGGAAGGAGAAGCCCGCTTAGCCAGGGGGGCCGAAGCGGAGGCCTCGGCCGGCCACTTGTGGTGCTTCTCCCTCTTTTTCTCCCTCCTGGCCTCCCTCTCCTCCGGCGCCGTAGCGGGAGTTTGAGTCCCGGCCGGGGGGAGAGAGGCAGGAGTGGCTGCCACCGAGGACTGGGGTGAGGCCACGGGAGCACCGGAGGCCGAAGCCGAATCCGGGGGCAAAAGTCCCGCCAGGATCAGCTTCGACCTCCGCTCTTTCAGTGCCCTGGGGTTGAACCCCACACAGATAGCACACCCTGAGGACAGGTGTTCAACCCCAAGGCTCCGAACACACCGAGTGTGGCCGTCCGCCGGTGAAAGCTTATGGCCACACTCGGTGCATTTAGAGAAGATCGGTTTTGGGGCCTCTGACATTATACTACAAAAAAAGCAAACTCACTCACACAAGGCCCCAAATACACAGCGACCCACACAAACACTATGCACCAGCGAGGGGAGGGGAGGAATTTACACTAACCAAAAATACAAGATTCTAAGGCTAAAATAAAAGGGAACCTAACACACTCAACCTTTTACTAAAAAATTACAACAATAAGTACAATAAGTTGAAAACTTATCTGCATATACTAGGACCTCTGAATCTAGCTGCTTTCACTAAGCGCAGCAAACTAGATCTGAGGTCAGTCAGGGTTGGCAGGGGATTGTGGGTAAGGGGAGAAGCTAGGAGCTCGGATCTGATAGCTGTGAAACAAGTTGCCGGCTCGGATCCGAGATCGGATCCGATACCCAAAGGCTGCTGACAAATGAAGTACCTACTTCAGATCTAGTTTTTATGTGAACCGGAAACAGAATGTCATAGAAACCCTGTCTACTGTGAGTGGGGTGTATCCATTGTACTACTTTCTATATTGCTTTTTTGATCAGATGCTGATTCATCAGTAGCAAAGCTTGTGTAGCTAAGTATGATGAATGGAATCTGACAGCGGTAAACATTCTGAGCTACTTTCAGCAAAAGCCCATTTGCCTGTAATTACTAACATCCATGCAAACAGCAGAATCTAGAAACTGCCTCCTGGTAATAGGAAGAGGTACATGGGAAGGTCCCAAACTGTAGCTGAAGGATATTTGCTGAGATTTTTCTTTCTCTCCTGAATTGTGAATGATGGACACTGTTTTTGCTAGGACTGCCTTTAATCCCAAAGTTGCTGAATAGGTATATTCTTTCTGAAAAATAGACTTTTGCTGGTGGAGTAATTCCTCTGAAATTGTGGAGTGGACATGAAATGTTTGTTTAAAGGAGGATCTTATCTTAATCTGTGTCTCTACATATACACATACCTTTAGTTAGCTGACCAGAAAGTAAGTATTAAGTGACAGGAGCATCTACATATAATACATAAGGGCAGTAGCAGTGCTGTGGTTAGGCCAAAGGACAAAGTGGGTAGGTGTCAGAAGGTTTTCTTGCATTAGGAAGTTGAGAAGCTGAGTGTTTGTACATTTTTAGAGGATTTTTGAAAGTGGGGAAAGAATACCTATGGGTCTGAAATTGAAAGAGTCAGTGGAGTTTCCTCCTTTGTGTAGAGGTAAAGTATAGAATGATTTCCAGATGACAGGGACTACGGATTCTTGGATTGATCTACTTATTAGTTTAGAAATTGGATAGACTATTTAGTCTGTGACAAGCTTTAGAAAGGGGGGTGGATAAATTATCGGTACAAGGAGAACATGGTTTTAGCTTATGGGGGAGTGATTTTATGTAGGTGGTGGAGACTGGTTTAAGTGAAAAGGGGGTTTTGTTGGTATGTGGAAGGGAGGGGTATGGGGATAGGTGTTAGGGTCTATGTGGGTTAGTTTGCAGATAAAGTGGCAGTTGAGGAGGGTGTCGGTTTCTTGCCCTGTGTTGTTTGGGTAGGGTGTTGGGGTTATAGGACTTCCTGGGTGAAGAATTTGTTGATGGTGCTCCAGAATTTTTTTTGAATTTGAGTCATGGTTGGTTTGTGTAGAATTTTTTCTTGTCTTTGCTAATTGTTTTTTTTTTTTTTTTTTTTGGTACAGTTTCTGAGTTCTTTGTAGTTTTGAAAGTGTGTAGGGAATTTGATTTTTAGCCAGGATTTCCAACACTATCTCTTTTATGCATAAGGCAGCAGGTGTCTTTTGAAAGCCATGGGGCATGGTTTGATTTTTATCCTAATTTTCCTTAGGGGTGCTAGGGAGTTGAGAATATCTAGAAAGATGTGGTTGAATTTTAGTACCTTCTCATTAAGGGGAGGATGGTAGAGGCAGGACCAGTTGATGAATGAGAGGTCTGCAAGGCTATGGAACGTATCATCATAGAACTTATAAACAATGATACTGGTAATCTCCAAACTCTGAACCCCACCCAGTTCGGGTCTGTAAAGGGCAGATCATGCCCCCTAAACCTGATAGACTTCTTTGAAGCGGTCACCAAAGCCATAGATGAGGGTAAAATGGTTCACACAGCCTATCTAGATCTCGCCAAGGCTTTCGACACCATCCCCCACTCTGGAATTAAAAACTCACTAAACTGGATATAAATCCCTATGTCACAAATGGGTTGCCAACTGGCTCACTGACAGAACCCAAACTGTGAAAGTAACAGACTCCAAATCCGACTTCAGGCTAGTGACAAGTGGAGTACCACAGGGTTCAGTCCTCGGTCCTCTCCTGTTTGGTATCTACTTCTCTGAAGTATAGGCTAACACAGAAGGTCTTTGGCTAATGAAGTTCGCAGATGACTGCAAACTAGGAGCCATAATCGAAATTCCTAACCATGTGGACATCCTACAAAAGGGCCTCACTGAGACAGATGCCTGGTGTCAAAGCCATGGCCTCAAGCTCAATGCCAAAAAGGCACTGTCATCCCTTTTGGTAAAAACTCTGTATCCGTGAACTACCAACATAGGTGGTAGTCTACTTAACACCGAAAGTGTGATAAGAGACCTTGAGACAAAGGTGGACAGTAGTCTCTCCTTTGATAATTACATCGGCACAGAAATCAGGAAATCCTTCTAAGTGGCACACCTCATCACAAAAGGTTTCTCATCCAGGAAAAAAAGAGGTCATTGTTCCCCTCTACTCGTCACTCATTAGACCCATTACAGAATACAACGCCCCTTTTGGTATGTACCTCACAAGACATCTACAACTGGAAAGGCTGCAGAAATACCTCACAAAGAGGATTACTGGCCTCAAACAGATGCCCTAAGCAGACCGTCTCAAAAAACTCCAGCTTTATTCCGTTGCATATTGCCTACTCAGAAGCATTCTCTGCTTAACATACAAAGCTATGTCAAACCCAAAGCTGGTGGACATGCCCCACTTAAAGAAATCCCAATCCCTCTGAGCTACACGCTCTAGGGACCTAAACCTTGTCACCACAATAAACAGAACATGCTGGAGGGACAGTTTCCTGTTCCAGAGACTTCCCATACTCTGGAACAAACTATCTATCTATATCAAACAAAGCTCCTCATTGGCACTCTTCAAGAAAAATCTTGATGACTGGATGGGAGATAGGAAATTCACCCCGGGGATCACTTCTGTGGCTCTGCTCGACAGGGGCACAGGAAAATTATTTTCTTGGGTGGCAAAAGCCAGGGTACCTTTTTGGCTAGGCTTATATAGGCCCTAGGGCCAATAGCCTAGTTCCTACCTATAAACCGTTGAGAGTCTGTTATTAAATGTAACAGAATTAAAACTCTCCTTTAGAGACAACTACTGTGTCCAAAAATAAATCTGCCAAATATCCCACACCAGTAATAATCTCCTTGTTTTGCACAATATTATAACCAGACTTCCTATCTATGTACTGGTTCAAATGCTTATAAAATATCTGGAATGCATTTCGCCCGACTCTACTAATAGTTGTATCTGGCCTTTCTCAGTGGACTCCTAAGTGCAGTATTATTATACTTGCACCTAATCCTATTACACTAATTTGGGTACAATCTATACTTCCTCCAAAGAAACTATGTTCTTTTATTAAATTTATCATCCTTCCTACAACAACTGCAGTGGTGATGCTGCCGTAGCATTGTCGCCTCACAGTAAGACGCTGTCCTGTTCGATTCTCTGCTAGAGCGTCTTCTGTATTGAGACATGAGTGAATGGGCGTACCTTCGTTGAAGGTTGTGCATCAGGGCTGGCAACTCGACATGTAAAAATCTACTGCCAATCATTAGTGGACCGGAGTTCCGCTGTGGCGACTCCTAACCGGGAAAAGCCGAAAGACACAACAACATCATCTTTCCTACAACACCAAGGTCATTTAAGTACTCTAGGTTTAACCAGAACTAAAGGAACATGTTTTAGTATCAACTGATGTATAAAAGTATAGAAAAGTTCCCAGGTTATAGCTATACTTTTTTGAGACATGATTTCCTTCCAGCCCCATTTCATCAACTCTTCAATCACCTTTGAAAAAAAAAATCAGTTATACAAAATAGGTGTCTTGTTGACTTTTGCTTTATATCAAAACAAATATCACAAAGTTTTAATATCTATGCTATACCGTGGTGGTCTGACCCTGATAGCCTCAGTGCAATAATACATTTTATTTCTTAGATATCTTCCTTTGCCCAAACTATATCTAATATATTTTCTTCCAGTAGGATTTTCATCCAGCTGTTTATATTTAAATTCCATACTAATCTTAACAAGCTCATCAAGTGTACCTGTACCAATATAGGTACCTTTCTATCTAACCTGGGGTACATTAAAACCCCAGCTATAAAATCAAATTTATTTTCAAACGTGAAAAATGATAACTCTGCTTTAATCACAATTTTCATGATAACTCAGACCTGGAGATCTATAAAACAAACATAGCCTAACAGTCATATGATTAACTAATATAGTAACTGACATAATCTTAAAATTGAGCACTTACTTATCACCTTGAACGTAAATTTGGTAATATAGACAAACCACCACCCTTCTTCCCTATAATAACATAATGATTAGCCAGGAATCGTGGTAAGCTCAACAGAGGATTTCTTTCTGAGAACCAAGTTTCA
Organism: Protopterus annectens; assembly: GCF_019279795.1. NCBI lineage: Eukaryota > Metazoa > Chordata > Ceratodontiformes > Protopteridae > Protopterus > Protopterus annectens. Next base: position 714,396,700 of record NC_056730.1, on the reverse strand, counting down.
GTGTTTAAAAGTACATCAATCTTATCTATTGTAACTGTAATGTGTAACTTTGGGATTTTTTAATTTAAACATTTGTTTTTTTACATATAAAAATGATATCCACACCTGTTCTCACAGTTCTCAGAACTCCTCTATTCTTCATCAAATAATTCACATAACCCAACAATTTTTTCATAAGAAACTTCCTATCACTGTACTTTAAATGTAATTTATCTTTCCAGAAATATTCATACACCATATCTTCCCATAGAGTCATTGCCTCAAGTTTATGTAAAAGTTCTAGCTACCTTATTTAAAACTGATCCAAATCTTTATACAGGAATAACATCAGAAAACTACATCAAAATGTTCTCTCTTCTTAGTTCAATAATTTCCTTAACAGTGTTAATGAAGGCATGTTACATCTACCAACATCATTGAATCCTGCAATGATTATAACCTTACCATATTTTCCTTCTTTACTAAAGAGGCCTTTCAGCGTTATCATAATATCCTGCATCTTATATCTGTTAAAACATATCACGGTAACACACCTTCCATTTGATCCTCATATCATTATTTCTTACACCCTGTAACATAACAGTCTCCAATAATTAATACTTCCATTTTGATTGACTCTTGGTTAGTTAGTTTGTTATTACCATTTTTAACAATTCCTCCATCAGCATTACCCAAGACTGAGTCCCCTAGTGCATTATGCCTATTTTTCTTAACTATTACATTTTCTTTATCTGTTTAATCTCACTCACCCAGAATTATCCCTCTTTTAGCATTTTATATTATCCTCATATTTATCACATTGTTCATTAATTTCAAAGTTTTTTTCCTCAGCCTTTGCCAACTGTAACCTTTATGGGCCCCATAGAGTACTTAGATGAACTTTCTATGTTGGTAGACTCTGGTACTATCACAGGGGATGTTTGTGTATCCTTACTTAAAAATAGTGTTTTTTCTTCCATTTGGCATTTTGTACAATTAAACCTATTTCCTAATGAGTAACTGACCAAACCATCTATCTCCATTCCCATTACAATCTTCCTGATCACTAAGAGTAGTTTAAATGTCTTTGTTTTTAAAGCCTTAACTACAGGAAACAAGTGATGTTATTCTAACTTAAAATCCACTTGCACCTCTTTTTCTTCATTGTTTCACTGTTTCTGGTTATATTCATTTCCCCATCTCTTTAAACTTAAGATAAACAAAATTTTCACCATCCCATTCTTCAGTGTCAAAACTGAACATGTTACATACCTTACATTTAGTTCAACATCCTCTCTCAAGAAAGTCTGAAAGGCAAAATTATAAATTTCTTCTATCATCTTTTAATGTATCAAAGCATAAAATCCATCCCTCCACTCCTTTCACTCCCAATATATTTAACATGCAAAGACGCACATCTTTGTGTTGCAGCAGATACATCCTCTCAGTTCCATCTGCTCGTTACTTTTCCCTTAAGTGACAGAAAAGGAAATGTCACCATCTACTTGCTCACATACGTCCCTAAATTAGGCATAGTTCTTTTTCTAAAAAAAAAATACAAAATAATCTGCCCATCTAGCCCTTAAAAGGGCTCAAGGAGTACAAAGCACTGTTTCCCTTGGTAGTTAATCCTTAAGCACATAAAACATTTATTCACGCCCACTCGTTATCTTTCAGTTAAGTATTAAAAAGGGAAATGTCTCCACCTACTTGCTCACACCCTTCCCTAAATTAGGCACAGTTTCTTTCTAAAAAAAAATGAAAGTAATCTGCCCAACAGTATATTCAGCCTTTAAAAGAAGGAGGAGTATGAAGTACAGTTCCCCTAGCCAGTTAATCCTTAAGCACATAAAACATTCACTCCAGAGTATAGTATTTCATGTTTAGATTTATTTCTTTTTCTAGAGTGCCTTTTCAAAAGATTTCAAGAATTTCTCAGTCTAAAATTAAGAAAGTACTTGAAATGTCTTAGTCTAGTTGTCTTGTTAAACACTTGGCAAATACCACAAGACTGAAGTTCATTCATAAGCCAGATACAAAACAAGCACTGAGTGTGGCAGATTCAGATGCTTTTTATCTACCGCAAGAACAGCTATTGATCATTTAGACAGGACAAAACCTTACTTCATACGAAGTTGAGATTATTCTCTTCTGTTTTTCTCTAAATAACAAACTCGGGTAACAGTAAGTTAAATATACAGCAGAAATATTACATATTAATTGTTTGATTTAATTCTACAACCCTACTCTAACATTCGTACTCTTCGATCATCTAACAAAGACTTACTCCAAGTAACCAAAGTATCCAATACAGCAGGCAACTCTCTTTACTCTACCTTTGCTGCTAAAAACTGGAATACCCTTCCACATAGTATTAGATCCATAAGCAATCTTAATCATTTCAAAATATCTCTCAAAAGACACATATCTGAATCTTGGCTTTGTACATGTAACACTGTAGGTTAATTATTAACGTAGCATTACTTATACAATTTGGCTGTACGTACTAACTCTGCTAACATATCCTTTCTAACAACACTACTTCTCTATAAGTAGTTACATTCCTAGCTGCAACTCTCACCACGGAATTATTACTAACTATGCACTACTTTGCCTAAGTGATTCTCCCTGCTTAATTTCCTAACTAATGTTATGTTCCTCCACAGATATAAATTCAACCATATATTTGTTTATATTCAAGTCTTTAAAGTCTTGTTCTATTTGATACTATGTATATATTTTTGTTTTTATATTTTTATTCTGTAAACGTGTTAACACTCATTTTTTTGTCAATTTTGTTTATAATTTCTATTACTTGTTGTGATAATTTGTATGTAAGCTTAAACTGGAGCTTTCTCCCTGGGTCTCCGCTGAAAATGGACACTGTCCCAGTCAGACCAACCTTGGGCCGTTTGGATAAAGAAGTGACTGAGGAAGTGCAAAAATATAAAGAACAAAATCCAGAGATTTTTAAAAGGTATAAAAAAGAAATATGGACATGGGAAAGAAAGAGGGGATCTGATATGGTGCAATATTTATGCACAGGAGAAAGCCAAATCAATTAATACAAAAAAGCAGCTCCAAAGATATTTGAAGGGCAATACAGGCAAAGGCACCCTGATATGGAAAATTTCACAACACAAAAAAAATAAGATCACAAAGGGAGGATGTATAGCAGAAGATTAGTAAAGTAGAAGTTAAAAAAGTAGAAGCTGAAGTTATGGAATACCTGCAAAGTCAAGGATTTAGTTTAGAAAGTGTAACACAGGTTATGTCACAATGTGATGGAACAATGAACCTCCCAAATAAGGAGAAAGCAAAGCAGCAGGAGACATCTGAATAAAACTATGGACATGGGGAAAAAAGAGATTTAATATTGCAATATTTATGCAAAGAAGAAAGCACAATAAATTACTACAAAAAAAAAGAAGCTAGCAAAGATATTTGAATATAAACTGAGCAAAGCAAAATATATATAATAAGAAAATAAAGGAGAAGGTAGAAAAGAGGATTATTAGTTGAGAAGTTAGAGAAATAGAAAATTAAGTTATGGACTACCTGTGAAGTGAAGGATTTAGTGTAGAAAATATAACTCTGATAACATCACAGCATGAAAGAATAATGAATCCCCAAATTAAGGAGAAACCAGTGGACAGGGAAACGTCTGATCAGTTGCCATATGAAAATACTTTGCAGCCTACAGATGGAAATAAATACAAGAGTTCAGTTGGAGTTGTACAGCAAGGAAAGGAGCAGAAAACTGTGGCAATTCTGTCCCAGTCAATGCTGTAGTGTGATAGGCCAGTGAGTTCCCATATGAAACAGCAACATATGAAGATGAAGAGAATATGACACAGTAAGATTTTCTGGAACTTTCTGTAGAATGCCATAGGAAATGGAGAACAAAGAATGTGCCCTTAGTCTAGAAGAAAATGATCTAAGGGAAGAATTGCTTAATTTAATACAGATGGACGGACATACATATCAAAATCAATGAAATAAATAGACTATAGAAAGTTAATAAGACCCAAAATGTTAGAAGTTTGATAAAACAAATGAACACAGTAATTAAGACCATTCATAGAAATTCATGCGAAGAATGGATATACCCGAAAAACGTAAATAAAAAAACCAGTATTAAAGGGAGTCAAAGGGTGGTGACGATAGCTTGTAGCACAAGGTTCAGGTCCCATGGTAGTACAGGCTCAGAAACTGGGGGACGAAGTAACCAAGTGCCTTTTAGAAAAGCTTTACAGAGCTTGTGGCCCATAAGAGAGGGCTCATAAGATGTGTAAAAATTGGAAATTGCGGCCAACTGGAACTGGAGCAGCCAGGCTGTCAACCTGAGGGTTCGCAGGGACGGATGAAGTTGTCCTGACATGTGAATCAGGAGGTTCGGCACTGGGTCCAGAGTCCACGGACCGTCCAGTGCTTACTGTTGAAGAAAGGGGAACCATATTTGTCAAGGCCAGTGTGGAGCAATAAGAATCATCCTGCTTCCCACGGATATGGCTTTCTGTATCACTCTTGGAAACAGAGGGAAAGCGTAGACTAGACCGAGGGGCCAATCATGAGCTAGAGCGTCCCCGGGTGATTCCCCCTGTGGGGGGATCAGAGTGAAGTAATTGCTGCATTTGGCATTGAGGGGGCTGGCAAAGAGATCGCAGCAAGGCTGACCCCACTTTTTGAAGATCTGAACCGCCACTCGGTTGTTCAGGGACCACTAGTGAGGCATCAGAATAGCTCTGCTTAGCCTGTCCGCTATCACATTGGACCTCCCCAGAATGTGCATTGCCACTAGAAACCATTGGGAAGACACTGCCCATTGCCACACTCGCATGGCCTCTCTGCAGGGGGGGTAAGATTTGGTTCCCCCCTGCTTGTTCAGGTACCACACCACGGACATGTTGTCCGAGTGAATTGCAATCGTTCCCAGAGGTAGAAAGTCCTGGAGTGCTCGCAACGCCAGAAACACTACTCTCATCTCCAGAACACTGATGTGCAAGTGTACCTCGTGGTCTTGCCAGGTGCCTTGGATCGTCCTGCCTAGATAATGCCCCCCCACCCCATCTGGGAGGCGTCCGTGGTCACCATGGCCACTGGAGACATAGGAACCAAGCTCCTCCCTCTGTCCAGATTGGAGGAGCGTAGCCACCAGAGGAGGTCCTGTTTGCATCGCTCTGTGAGAAGTATCAAGTGGGAAAGAGGAAGCTTTTGAAAGGATCACTGAACCGACAGGAGCCACTGTAGGATCCGCATGTGTAACCTGGCCAGAGAAACCAGCATGATGGTGGAGGCCATGGATCGCAAGAGCTGAAGAACTAACCTGGCCTGAACTTTTCTGAGGGGCAGCAGTGCATGGATCTGAGTCTGCAACACCCTTATCCTGTCCTGTGGCAGAAAGGCTCGCATTTGAATAGAGTCTAGCTCTGCGCCTATAAAAACAACACACTGTGAGGGCTGCAAGGCAGACTTTTCCCAGTTCAAAGTAATTCCTAAATGTTGGGAAAGTGAGATGGTTGTCTCCCTGGCTTGAATGAGCAGATGCCTGGTGGGGGCGGCGAGAAACCAGTCGTCCAGATACGGAAACACCTGGAATCCTAGACGTCTCAGGTAAGCCATCACCACTGCCAAGCACTTGGTAAACACCCTGGGGGCTGTGGTGAGACCAAAGGGCAGGGCACGAAACTGGAAGTGACTGGCTCCTAGCCGGAAGCGTAAATGACTCCTGGATGCCTTCTCCATTTTGATGTGGTAGTAGGCATCCTTGAGATCGATGGAGCACATCCATACTCCTTTCTCCAGCAGTGAAAAAATGGACTGAAGTGTGACCATTTGGAATTTGGACTTCAGAATACAGCGATTGAGTCGACTGAGATCCAGAATGGGTCTCAGGTCCCCTGTTCTTTTCGGCACCAAAAAGAGTCGTGAGTAAGTTCCTGATCCGACATGGTCTGAGGGGACTGGTTGGATGACTCCTTTTTCTAGCAGCTTTGCCACTTCTAGTGCTGCTTGATCCCGTTGACTGGGTGGGACGTCCGGGATCCTTCTGACTGGAGGGGGTGTAGATGCAAAGGGAATAGTGTAACCTCCGGTAACTATTTGAAGCACCCAACGATCCTGGGTGATGCTCTCCCAGGCTTCCAGATGCAACGAAATTCGTCCCCCGACTGTCTCTGGAATGGCACAGTTGGGCAACACCTCAGGAACGCTGGAAGGAAGAGCCGCAAAAGGAATTGCGGTCTCCCGAGTTGCGGGGGCCCCCTCTGCCTCTAGGACGGCGTCTTCCAGAATAATTACCCCCCTGCCTCTGGAGGGGGACTCACCTTGAGCTGTGGGAAAGGACCTCTGAGACTTTTTGAACCACATTCCCCCCCCCTCTCTGAGCCTTGGGATAAGGCCTAGAAGGGAGAGAAAAACGGGCCCCTACGGCAGATAGGGTCTTTCCCTCCTGTTCGCATCTGGTGAGAGTGTCTTTCACTTTGGGTCCGAAGAGAGAGGACCCATCAAAGGGGGCGTCAGTGAAGGAAGACTTAAAGGCCTCCGCAAAATGACATGGGTGCATCCAGGTTTGCCTTCTGAAATCTACGCCTGAGCTAGCTGCCCTACTCGCCCCTTCGGCTGCATAAGATATGAGCCTCATGGACGAGTTGACAATGGACCCTAGGGTAGACAACTGGGCGTTAACAGTCTGCGCTACTGCCTCAGGCATGTTACCTGTCAGAGTATCTCCTAGCTCCTTCAGGAGATCTCTTTGGTGCCGAGTGAAATGACAGAGGACACAGGAGAGGACTAGGCCCTCTAACTTAAATGGGCCTAGCCCGCGAAACAGTAGGGATACCACAAACAACAAGACTCTCAACCTTACGCAACAACTAATCACACGAAAAATAGCTATGAAAATAGCTTTTGACAAAAGGAGACTGCTAAAATACTAAAAGTATTTTAAAGGTATTTAAAATAGTACTTAGCCACAGCCAAGCGAGACCACGTCCTAACTCTACGAGCGGCAAACGAGATCTGGGGCTAGGGCGAGGTGCACTCTGGGATACCGGGTTAGCCCAGCCAATTAGAGACTTTGTGCTAGAAAGTTTGGCCGAGTCGGAGCCGATTCTCGACTCCGAAGCCGTGAGTAAGGAATGTAGGTGAGATAGGACCACATAACATCACAGGTTATGTCACAATGTGATGGAACAATGAACCTCCCAAGTAAGGAGAAAGCAAAGCAGCAGGAGACATCTGAATAAAACTATGGACATGGGGAAAAAAGAGATTTAATATTGTGCAATATTTATGCAAAGGAGAAAGCACAATTAATTACTACAAAAAAGAAGCAGCAAAGATATTTGAAGAGAAATACAGGCAAAGCAAAAAAATATATAATAAGAAAATAAAGGAGAAGGTAGAAAAGAGGATTATTAGTTGAGAATTTAGAGAAATAGAAAATGAAGTTATGGACTACCCGTGAAGTGAAGGATTTAGTGTAGAAAATCTAACTCTGATAACATCACAGCATGAAAGAATAATGAATCCCCAAATTAAGGAGAAACCACTGGAATGGGAAATGTCTGATCAGTTGCCATATGAAAATACTTTGCAGCCTTCAGATGGAAATAAATACAAGAGTTCAGTTGGAGTTGCACAGCAAGGAAAGGAGCAGAAAACGGTGGCAATTCTGTCCCAGTCAAGTGCTGTAGTGTGATAGGCCAGTGAGTTCCCATATGAAACAGCAATATATGAAGATGAAGAGAATATGGCACAGGAAGATTTTCTGGCACTTTCTGTAGAATGCCATAGGAAATGGAGAACAAAGAATGTGCCCTTAGTCTAGAAGAAAATGATCTAAGGGAAGAATTGCTTAATTTAATACAGATGGATGGACATACATATCAAAATCAATGAAAGAAATAGACTATAGAAAGTTAATACGACCCAAAATGTTAGAAGTTTGATGAAACAAATGAACACAGTAATTAAGACCATTCATAGAAATTCATGCAATGTAACAGAAGTAAACAGGATATATTACTGTTCAGCTAAATTAATAACAGATAAATTCTTACCACAAAAACACAGGGTAGTAAAGGAAAGGAAGGGGAGAAATTAAATGCAATCATGGAAATACTGAATAGAGAAAACTATACAGCAATTAAGACAAGACATGTCACTGTTAACAGTGTACAGAAGAAGGAACAGATTAAGAAAAATACTCAGAAAGACAGACATGATAAAACAAAGCACAGTATTAAAACAGACTAGGATATATTGCACACTGTTGCAAATAATTAGCTAAAGATATCAACAAAGGCAGAAACACTAAGAAAATATGTGGATAAATATAAAGGAAAAGAAGAAAATAAGCAACTTACTGATGAAAGGCAAAAGGAATAGAAACACCACCATTTTGGGGAAATATCTATGAAGAACCTGTAAAACATAAACAAGATGCTGAATGGATAGAAGAAGTAAAAGAGAATAAGAAGTTTAAATGTACAGGGTATGAACTAGGATGAACTAACGGCCAGAGAAACTGAAACAAAATTAAGAAAAGCTCCTGAATGGAAACCCCACCCAGATGCAGTACCTAACATCTGGCTAAAAGTATTAACATCTTACATGAAGATTTAGCCATGAGTAGGAACTACTTATATGCTCCCCGAACAGACAACAATCTGGTTAACAACAGGAAAAAACGATACTCCTCCTTAATGTATCCTAAAAATTACAGACTAATAACTTGCCTTCCAACGATGTGTAAATATACACACTGGGACTGATGTCGACAGAGTTTATAGTCATTTAGAAGACAAATGAATCATTCCAATAACAAAAAGGAAGCTAAAGAAAGTCATATGGAACAAAGGATCATTTATTGCTAAATAAAGTCATAATGGGGAACTGTAAAAAGGGGAAGAATCTAAGTATGGCATGGATAGACTACAAAAAAAGCATATGACAGCAACCCACATTCATGGAAAAAAGAGTGCTTAGAAATGTGAAAGATGAATGGATAGAAATGGATACGTTGACTGATTACATTACAGTGACCATGAAACAGTGGCAAACCACTTTGCAGCTAATCCACGATAAAGGACTAATTATTATCCCAGGGATAAGAATTTAAAGGGGGATATTCCAGGGTGTCACTTAATAAATTAGGTCATGGCTACAATTTGACTCCCAGAAAACAACAAAGTGTAAAGACCACTCATCTTCTTTTTGTAGATGATTTAAAACTGTATAGTTCATCAAATGAGTTACTGAAAGCACTACTGGAAGTGGTCAAAACTTTCTCAGATGATATAAGAATGTCATTTGGTCTTGATAAATGTGCAAAATCAACCTTTACGGCACAAAAGCTGCAGCACCTAGAAAATATCAGTCTGGAACAAGAATGTGTTATAAAAGAACTTGAGCAAAAGGGACTGTATAATTATTTGGGAATTGATGAAGGATCAACAATAAAACAAACAAATGCGAATAAAACTTAGTAGAGAATATTTTAGAAGATTAAAATTAATACTGAAAACAGCTCTGAGACCTAGAGCAAAGTCAAAGCTATAAACCAATTTGCTCTTCCTGTTCTAAATTACAGGTCTGGGCTGACTGACTGGCCTCAAAAGGTATTGGATCAGTTGGACATGAAAACAAGAAAAATGCTTCATGCTTATCAAAGGATGTACAAAAATCAGCGTATACCAAGATTATACATTTTCCCATTCCAAAGGAGGCATGCACAGTCTCGAAATCGATTACATTTATAGATCAGCAATACATACCCTGCTGACGTCACAAGATGCAAACACAGAGAAAGCTTTAAAACATGGGAAGAGCAAATCTAAGTTGACTTCCTTGCTTGGTTTAGCAGAAGCATATCGGTGTCAAGCTGGAATGGAAATCAAACCAGAAGTTGACAAAAATCAGGCAACAACTGAATGTGCGAAAAATCAAAAGAAACTGGTGAAGGATCAGATGAGAAGGCAAGAAATATGGAAAATGCATAAATATAGTTGTAACTACAGAAAACTCCTGGAACAACCTCATGTTGATCAGAATTAAATGCAGGAATGGTTAACGAGAGCTGAACCAAACAACAAAAGGTTAATATTGACAGCCCAGGATACTGGACTACATACACGGTGGTTACAAAGTCCATTGAACATGTTGCAGAAACAGATAGATGCAGCTTTTAAAAAAGAGAATTGGAAACAGTCACACATCCTGTTGCTAGGTGTGATATACTAAAGGCAGAAGGCCTGTACATTGAAAGGCATAATAATGTGGCAAGACTGTTACATTGGGGATTGTGCAAACATTATAATACTGAAGTAGCTCAGAAGCATTGGAAACATGGGCCACAGAGCATTATAGAAAATGATGAAGTTTATATCACGTTGCGGCACAATTACCAACAGTTCAACAAATAGATGTGAGAAAATCAGATATAGTAGTCCAGGAAATGAAGACAAAAGTAGCACTGATCACTGAAGTTGCTATACCCAGTGACTATAGTGTCTTACATACAGACAGACACAGTCATAAAATACAACAACAAACAAGGGCAATGTGGAAAAACAATACCCAGACAGTTTCAATAGTACTGGGAGCAATAGGTCTCAAAAAACAATTTACAGTTGTATTTAGATATGCTGCCGCTGCATGCAACTCCATGCGAACTGCAAAAGGAGTCAGTTCTGGGCACATTGCAGGTGCTATGAGGAGCACTTTTTCTAACATCAAAGACTGAAACAATACTAATTTTATGAACTTTTATCATACTTTGACTTAGGAATGGGGTTCACTCCTATCATGGTATTAGTACCCACAAGTCTAGTGAAATTAAAAAGGCAGAAATATTCTAAAAATATAAATGGAGAACAGCGATGTGGTAAGAACTGAAAACACAGCCTACCAACACTGGATTTATGCTATTGCTATTAGTAGCCTGACTAATACTAGGCACACACTCTACAACAAGACTCTACTTCTCTTTTTTCACTACCCTTTCTCTTTCCCAGCTACTGCAGTTTATGTTCTTCTTTCTGTACACTTTTTCTTCTCATCTGCTTCAAACTCCTCCTTTTTCTGATCACATCTATTTCTTTTTTCAGCTTTTCTCACCGCATCATACCTTTAGTTTTATGTTATGCTTTTACTGAATACCATGTTAATAATTCTAACCTTACCTTTATTCTTTTTTCTATCCTACATTTACTCTTCCTCCATTCTAACATTCAGAATATCTCACTATCCTCTACTGGTATTTTTCTTGCCTTAAACCAAATCCTTTACTGTCTGTAACATTACCTGCTTTGAACTGATGCTGAGCATGTTCCATATTATTATCTGTGCAGACAGACCACGCTGGACAGTTTTTGTTACATCATGTACTATTGAACTTATTTGTTATTGTTAACAGAACTTAACTTTTGTTGGCTTTTTACCTGTAGTTTCAAACTATTATGTTCAATTTTTTTTCTACTTTTGTTGTTATTATTTTTATTTTGCTGAAGTTTTTCTCCCAGAGCCTCTGCTGAAAATGGGTTACTTGTTTCTAAGTGAGACTTTCCCAATAAATAAAAACAAAAAGCAAAAAAAACAAACAAATAAATAAACATACAGGAATCTGACACCTTTGCAGTACTCGAACAGCATTAATTCTTAGTCGGAAAAGGGCTAAACTGGAAAATATACTTAACCCAAAGCAAAAAGAAGTAGGGTTTAACCCGAATGTAATGATCAGCTACTACAGTGACCCTGTCTGAAGAGGACCTCCTTCTACTACCTGCAAACATGAGTTCAGGTGAAGATAAATGTGACAGACAAGTGTTGCGTGATGGAATCAGTGAGATCTAGGTGCTTGTAATAATTTCCAAAGTAATCAGATGAAAGCAGCACATCCTGGGGAGAGATGTACACTACGCTAGGCGTGAACTGTCTGGAGCTGACTCTCAGACCCATGACTCAAGGTCACACCACACGTGAATGGTGTCCCTGCTTTTGGGTAAAAACCTTGGCATGGAACACCCAGAAAAACTCCCTGACCAGGGCCTGCTGACTCATATATGCCTGGTGGCTGGAGTCCTAGCTCTCAGGTAGCACTGATCTGTGAACAGATAATACAATACCACCTTCTGGAATTAAGCACATCAGCCATGGGTTCCTTCTGATTTTCTTGAGCTAGGGCGGTGCAAAAACTATGGGATACACAAGTGATGTTATGGAGCCGTTCAAGCTTAAGCCTGTGCTAATCAAGGGTAAGTTCACTCACAGAAGGGTTCAGTGGGCTTGCTGAACACTATGCTTACCTAATAAAGGTTCAGACCTAAAGCCTATCTTTCTCTGTGTGTCTGTCCTTATGAAGATATTCCAACTTATGCCAAGTGCTATGAGACACACCTTCCAACACTTTCTGTTTCAACAGCTGTCTGCCACTGCCACTTTTTTGGTCAAAAAAGTGGACCAACAACTTTTCCCTCCTTTGCTTTCAATCTGCTAGGCTGAACATCTGGCCCTTGAAGCAGCTGTAAATGTCATTTTCTTTCCTAAGACATTATAGGCAACACCACTGCATGTTTTGGCTAGTAGTCTAATGGCCACCTGGACATTTATTCTGTTGTTTAGGCATGAAAACTCAATTTTACCAGTGACAGCAAAGACTGAGTTTTGAGATATGCTAGTCAGACTCCGGAAACATAAACACTAATATAGCTGAAAGTTAAATTACAGTGATCATTGGTGCCTGTGCACTGACATACCCAAACATGGGCCTCAAGCCTACAACTTTCCTAGTAACAGTTTTTAATTCTGGTATCTCTTTTTTCACTATTTTTATTTTTTGGAAACGTTTTCTGTGTTTTTTCTTTTTTGTTAAAGCTGTATGAAAAGTGACTGCCAAACCTTTTTCCATTGCAGGTTAATGTTGGATGTGACAGAAAAAAAAAAGAGTTATGTACTCACCACAACTTGGCATCTGTGCTATCCAGTGTTATTATTCATCACGGATGGGTTACGGATCTGAGCTGGCAAAAGTGAGCGACAGGTCCTGAGCTCAAGCTCCTCCCCTCTCCTTACTTCCTACTACCCATGATCCTTAGATCGAGTTTGCTAAGGAACTGTCCCGTACAGGGACCTAGATTACACAGGAATGCAGCCCACCAGCCCCCACAACACTCTCAAGGTTCCCTTGGTCACCAGAAGGAGGGGGACAGAGGGCGGGAACGTGATGAATTATGACACTGGATAGCACAGATGCCAAGTTATGGTGAGCACATAACTCTTTATCGGACGCTATCCGTGTCATTATTGATCATGGATGGGTAAGAGTTCCCAGCCGGAGCACATAAGAACCAAAGAATGCCCTACCTCAGACACCAGATCTAACTTACAGTGCGCCACAAAGGTATGTGGACTTAACCAAGTGGCCGCAGCACAAATGTCATCCAATGGCATCCTGGCTCAGAACACAGAGGATGTAGTTACACACCTAGTAGAATGGGCTTTAAGAGGTCTGGGAAGATCTTTGTGGTTAATCTGATAAATGTGACCTATGCATGAAACAATCGGAGAGATGGATACTTTGGAAATGGCCTTGCCTCTCCTGGCCTGAGAGAATGCCACAAATAGTTGGTCTGAACTTTAAATTCCTCAGGCCTGTTCAGGTAAAAACACAGCTGTCTATGCACATCCAGGCAATGCAGTTGATACTCATCTTTGTTAGAAAAATTGGGGAAAAACTGGAAGCTTTATAGACTGGTTTATTTTCCAAAGCCACCTTGAGGATAAAGGAAGGATTGGTTCTAAGGGAAACCCTATCCTTATGGAAAACCAGAAAAGGAGGTTTGATACAGAGGGCTTGCAACTCTGAAACTCTCTTCACGGAGGTGATAGCTACCAGAAGATTTGTCTTTCAAGACAAGAACTTGATATCACATGTCGCAGCAGGTTCAAAAGGAGGAAGGGTCAAAGACTGCAATGACAAGGAAAGATCCCACAGTGGGGAAGGGTCTTTCAAGGGAGGCTGAAGTAAGAACAATCCTTTAGAAAGGCTTTGGACAATCTGGAAGAAAAAATAGGATTAACATCCAGATGAACGTTGGATATGGCTGCCAGCTGGAGCTTTATCGTTGAAAAGGGTGCCCCTTGTTGAAAAAGACATGAAAGGAAGGACAAGATGGCAAAAATGGGGGCTGAAAAGGGATCTATTTCCCTTTGATGAGCCCAAATGGAAAACCTCTTCCATTTGCTGAGGTAGACCTTCTTGGTAGATGGCTTCTGGGAAGCCAAAATAATATCTTTCACCGGGGAAGGCAACTTTGTTTGGCTGATGATCATCGGAACTGGAGGAACTAGGCTGTAAGTCTCAAGGACTTAATTTCAGAAGGGGGAAGGCACCCCTTGGTGGGAGATAAGATCCAGAGCCAGATGCAATATCCAAGGTGGATATTTCAGATGAGACCAGAGAAGGGAGAACCACGTCTGTCTAGGCCAAAAGGGGGCAATGAGGATGAGTTGAGCATTCAGGCACAGGGCTTTCTGCAGAACTTTGGGAATGAGAGGGATTGGAGGATAAGCATAGAGGAGACCTTGTGGCCAATCATGAATCAGAGCATTCCTGGGGGACTCCCCCAGAGGGGAGATCAGGGCAAAAAAGGTGCTGCTTTTGTGATTGTCCTGAAATGCAAACAGGTCGCAGCATGGAGACCCCCATCTGCTGAAGATTCGATCTGCCACTGATTGATTCAGGGACAACTCGTGAGCACTCAGGATGTTCCTGCTCAACTTGTCTGCCAGCACGTTGGACTCGCTAGGGATGTGTGTTGCAAGGAGAAAGTGGCCTGAGGTCATCGCCCATTCTCAAACTCTCATGGCCTCTCTGCACAGAAGGTAAGATCGTGTTCCCCCTTGCTTGCTGACATAACAGACCACTGCTATGTTGTCTGTCTGAATGGCTACCGTCCTGAAAGGGAGGAGTTCCTGGAAGGCTTGCAACGTCAGTAGGACCACTCTCATCTCGAGAACACCGATGTTCACAGGTTGGTACTAGGCTATCAGCCCTAGGGCCTATACAAGCCTAGCCATAACAATTACCTGGCTATTTCTTTCCACACTATTTACTTCCCTGGACCCCTGTCTAGCAGGGCAACTGACGTGATCCCCGGGGTGAATTTCCTTTCTCCCATCCAATCATCAAGGTTCCTTCTGAAGAGGGCCAAAGAGGCACTCTGCTTGACATGTATGGGCAATCTATTCCAGAGTCTGGGGAGTCTCTGGGTCAGGAACCTATCCCTCCAGCATGTTTTGTTTATTGTGATGACAAGGTTTCGATCCCTGGAGCGTGTGGCTCTGAGGGATTGGAATTTCTTTAAGTGTAGCATGTCCAACAGCTCTGGGTTTGACATGGCCTTGTATGTTAAGCAGAGATTGCCTCTGAGTAGACGATATGCGACAGAGTATAGCTGGAGTTTTTTAAGGTGGTCAGTGTAGGGCATCTGCTTTAGGCCTGTGATTCTTTAGTGAGGTATTTCTGCGGCCTTTCCAGTTGTTGCAGATGTCTTGAGAGGTACATACCAAACGGGGCGTTGGATTCTATAATGGGTCTAATGAGGGATGAGTACAGTGGGACAATGACCTCCTTTTTTCTGGATGAAAAGCCCTTAGTGATGAGGTGTGCCACATAGAAGGATTTCCTGATTGTTGTCGTGATGTGGTTATCGAAGATGAGACCACTGTCCACCTGTGTCCCTAAGTCTCTTATCACACTTTCGGTGTTTAGTGTACTGCCACCTATATTGTAATTCATGGGTACATGTTTTTTCCCAAAGGGGATAACTATACATTTCTTGGCATTGAGCTTGAGCCCATGGCTCTGGCACCAAGCATCTGTTTCTGTAAGGCCCTTTTGTACAGTATCCACATCATTTGGGGATTCAATAATGGCTCCCAGTTTGCAGTCATCTGCAAACTTTGTTAGCCAGAGTCCCTTAGTGTTGGCCTGTACTTCAGAGAAGTAGATGCCAAACAACAGCGGTCCCAGGATGGAACCCTGAGGTACTCCACTTATCACTTGTCTGGAGCTGGATTTGGAGTTGGTTACTTTTACAGTGTGGGTTCTATCAGTAAGCCAGTTAGCAACCCATTGGGTGACATAGGGATTAATGCCCAGCTTAGTAAGTTTATCTATGATTCCAGAGTGGGGGATGGTGTCAATAGGCTGTGTGGACCACCTTACCCTTGTCCATGGCTCTAGAGACTGATTTGAAGAAGTCAATCAGGTTCAGGAGACAAGATCGGCCCTTCAGGAACCCAAACTGGGTGGGGTTCAGTGTTTGAAGGTTGCCAATGTCTTTGTTTATAAGTTCCATTATAATACGCTCCATGGCCTTGCAGATAAGGCTCGTCAGACTGATGGGATGGTAGTTTCTGGGATCCAAGGTGGATCCCCCTTGTGGAGTGGGATAACTGTAGCTCTGCACCACTCAGTGGGCACAAAACCTGAGGTGAGGCTATGATTAAACATGACACTAAGGTGAGGTGCCAGTTCATATTGTAGTTCATGTAGTACACAGCCTGGGATGTCATCTGGTCCCATGGATGCTGTATTCTTAGCTTTGGAGAGTGCGTTTTTTACATGCGTGGCCGTTATTACCAGAATTTGGCAATCCTCCGGTATTCAGATGGGCCATTTAGGGGCTGAGAGGGGGGTGAAGTTGACAATGAATCGATCTGCCAGTATATTGGCAATATCCTTGGGATCAGTATATTTAATGCCATTCTGTTTTAGCTCAGAGCAGATCTGAGCATTGCCATTTAGATTCTTGACATAGTTATAGAATGCCTTGTGGTTGTCTTTAGAATCTTTGGCAATTTTATTTTTGTAACTAGCTTTGGAGGATTTTATGAGAGATCTCAGTTTCTTACTGAGGCTGGTAAGGGAGTTTTTTCCATCCTGGGATTTTCCTCTTTTCTGCAACAGTTTCTTCCTTTTGTTGTAAAGTTTGTTTATGGCAGGGGACCACCAGATTGGCTTCCTTTTTTTGGATGAGAGCATCTTGGTTCTATTTGGGATGGCATGATTCATGCATGAGTGTAACTTGGTCTCTAATGGGGACCACATCATTTGGACCATCCTTCCCTGGAAATGCCCAACCCTCACCCCAACAGGGAGGCGTCTGTGGTCACTGCGACTTGGGATACAGGAAGGCAAAAGAATCTTCCCAACAAGAGATCCAGGGTCTGGATCCACCAAGACAAGTGGTGTTTGCAGACCCAGAAGATTCAAATCATGGAAGACATGGGGTGAAGACAAGGAGACCTTGCACTGCCTGAGTCCACTGAAGCACCCGCATGTGGAACCTGGCCAGTGGAACCAATTGGATGGCTGCAGCCATTGACCCCAAGACCTGAAGGACGAGATGGGCTGGGACTCGGCCCTGGTACAAAATGGAGCGGACCTGCTGCAGGATTGTAGTTACTCTGCTGTGGGAAAGAGCCGCTGTCTCTGACACCATGTTGAGAACCATCCCTATGAACTCCAGTCTTTGACAAGGGGAGAGGTGCGACTTCAGAAAATTCACAGTAATGCCTAGGTCTCAAAACAGATTCAGGGTGAAAGCCACTGCATGAATGAGAAGATGCTTTGTGGGAGCTGCAAGGAGCTAATAATCCAGGTACAGAAAGACCTGAAATCCTTGCAGCTGGAGATGGGCTACAACCACTGCCACACATTTGGTTAAGACCCAGGGGGGGGGGCTGAGGTGAGGCCGAAGGGCAGGGCTCTGAACTGATAGTGATTGGCCCCCAGCCAGATGTGCAGGAATCTCCTGGAGTGTCTGTCTATTTTGATGTGATAATATGTGTCCTTGAGATCTATGGAGCACATCCAATCGTCCTTGCGCAGAAGTGGCAGAATGGATTGAACAGTGACCATCTGGAACTTCGACTTCTGGACTGACAAATTTAGTTGACTGAGGTCCAGGATGGGATGCAGG
This sequence comes from Protopterus annectens, assembly GCF_019279795.1. Taxonomy (NCBI): domain Eukaryota; kingdom Metazoa; phylum Chordata; order Ceratodontiformes; family Protopteridae; genus Protopterus; species Protopterus annectens. Next base: position 714,378,731 of record NC_056730.1, on the reverse strand, counting down.
TCCCCCGCACTAAAAATAAGCAAGAGTAAGTTCTGGATCCTTGCTGTCCTGTTGGGACCCTTTCGATGCCCTTTTTTGAAGGCGGTCGTGGACTTCTATGAGACCCAACTCCCTCTAGTTGGGTGGAACATCTGGGAGGGACTTCTGAAGTGGGGGGAGTTGAATGGAATGACATAACCCCTGGACACAATGTTTAGCACCCATCGGTCTGAGGTGATGGTCGCACAGGCCAGTTGGTGCCGGGATATATGACCCCCAAATGCCTCCAAGGCAGGACAGTCAGGCAGCACTTCAGGGTTACTGCTGGGGCTTTTCTGAGAAAGGCTTTCGGAAGCCCTGATTTTACAGACTCCCTATGCCTCTAGGGCAGCACCTGTTGTCAAATCCCCTTCCCCAGCCAGAAGAGGAGGATTCCTGTGGAATATCCTGGAAGGAAGACTGCACCTTACGGAACTATAGCTTCTTACTGCCCCTCTGAGTCTTAAAAAAGGACCGTTGGGGAGTATCAAACTTGTTCCCAATAGCTGACAATGTCTTACCTTCCTGCTCACTGCGGGTCAAAGTCTCCTTGACTGAGGGACCGAAGAGGGTGAACCCATCAAAAGGGGTATTAGTAAAGGCTGCCTTGAAGTGGTCTGCAAATCCTCACAGGCGGAGCCTGATGGCAATATCTGTACCCACTGCTCAAGAGGTGGCCTCAACGAGTTCGAGATCAACCTCATCAAGGCATTGGCTAGGGAGGTGAAAGTAGTGAGCTTCAGAGACACCATCTTAAAGCTCTCTGGAGGCAATAACTCTGAAAGGGAAGTGGAAAGCTCTGACAGCAAATCCCTTTGTAGCCGGGTGAAATGTGCCATGTAGTTAGCTGTCCTCAGCCCAAATGTGGCTGAGCCATACACGTGCTTCCCAAATCGGTCTATCACCCTAGACTCCCTGTTAGGGGGAGGGACCAATGAGCTCTATTCCATGAGCTCTTTCTTGGTGGCTTTGGCAACCACAACAGCATCCATCGGTATACCTTTACTCCAGAAGGGTATCTCTTTCGGGGGGGGTAAGAAACTTGTCTGCCCTCTTGGGCACTGGTTCTACTGTGTCCAGCTCCTTCCAAGTCCTGTTTGCCATGAGATGGACCAACTCATCTACAGGTGGGGACACCCAGGAAGTAGATGGGCCTGCCCTGAATGGCTTCTGGAACACGGACCCCTCAGAGGACGGGATGGGGGAGCTCAACCGCCCCACTCTTTAAGGATTTCTAGGATATCACTGAAGGACATCCCCTTGGGCGGATGTCTGTGGTCCCGTCCCCTTCATGACGTCTATATCATCTGTCAAAGACTGCCGAGGGGAGTCAAGGTGCCTCCTCTTGCACGACCTCTTCTGAGGAGGTTCCCCCACCGGGGGCTCTGGGGAGAACTCAGAAGAGGATGGGACCCCTGGAGGGGGGTAACTCCCCTCTGAAGGTGATCTTGGGGTGGTTGACTCTGGACCAAAGATGAGGACTCACCTCCCAACACGGAACCAGGTAATATAGGGTTCAGAGTTGAGGAGGAGGTAGTTGACCAACCGGACACAGTCCTCTCTATTGCCTGAAAGGCTGAGGGACTGGATGAAGCCTCCTCCTTCAAGGGAAGAGAACGATCCAACTCCAGACCAGAACCCTCCCCTCGGTGGCCTGGGTGGACATCTGGGGCACGAGGTAAGGATGACCAAGAGGGAAAATGAGTCGATTCCACCAGGGACCCAGGAGGCATGGGAGTAGGGGGTACTTCCTAATGCCAACTGACGCTCCTCCGTTGAGCCCTGAATCTGGGGCACCAAACTCTCTGGAGCTGATCGGGGAGAGAGGAGCATGGGAGTGGGAGAGGGACACCTTGGCGCACGGCTTGGGGATGGGAGCAGACCCAATTCCATTTGGGCTTTAAGGAAGCTCCTCATCATTTGGTCCATATCGGAGGGGAGTAAATTCCTGGTGGAGCTAGAAGAAACAGACGAGTGTCCCAAGTGGGTGGAAAGCCTACCGTCCCTATAAGAGGACCTGCTGGGCCTCTTCAGATTTGAGGACCTAATAACCACGGCCTCCATCGCAGCGGAAGGAGCCGGGGATGTAAACAGAGTCGACGGATCTGAGCCAGCCTGGTGCTGAACCATCAGATCCGAAGAAGTCGTCAGAGCCGACAAGAGAACTATTCTCCTCAGTCGGATCCGGGACCCTGACAGCCTTGAAGGGTTCGGATTCAGCTGTAGAGACCGAGGCTCTCAGAGGCAAAGCCTCCAAGGCTGGACTTGGATACTTCCTCTTGGGATCTGAGAGTGTTTTCGAGGGAGACCCTGAGACTAAGGGACCCCCTGAAGCTAAGCTCTTCAGCAACAGTTTATTCCTATGGTCTAGGAGAGCCTGGGGGTTGACGCCAGCACAGATGTCGCAGTCAATCTCTAAATGGGACTCTCCTAGACAGTAGACACACTCCTCATGCGAGTCGGTGGGGGCCAGGTTCCAACCACATGAGGGGCAGCATCTAAAACTCACAGGCTTCTCAGCCATCCCTGCACACAACAAAGTACACGCACACCCACACTCCACAACAAATAAAACAAGGTGGAGAGAGAAGGGGAAAAAAAAGGGGGAAAGGACCTAACATCAGCAACAAACTACTGAGAAAGGAGGAAAGCCTAGCACCAAACTATACTAAAAACACTACTAACCCTAAAGACTAATAAAGAGAGGAAAAAACAAAACAAAATCCTTAAATAAAATAGCTTACTTATCTAAATGCTTGCCTGAGCTCTGGAACTGACCATTCACGACCGCGGCAAACGAGATCTGAGGATCATGGGTAGTAGGAAGTAAGGAAAGGGGAAGAGCTTGAGCTCAGGAGCTGTTGCTCACTTTTGCTGGCTTGGATCCGAGGTCGGATCCGTAACCCATCCGTGATCAATAATGACATGGCTAGCATCAGATTAAATGCTGCCAGCAGGATTTTAAAGGCTGTGAGAGAGAAGGAAACGGTAACTGAATGTAAGATTTAAGTATCCTGTAATAATTTCCTCTCATGCAGTAGAAAAGATCTGATGCACGGGTCACTAGCATTCTTAGTGGTCATTGTTCCCTACCCATTTCACAAAAGAGGTAGTACTAATTGTCCAGAGGCCTGTCTGCCACTGAAGGCTGCACTACTACAATGGTCACAGCCTGAAGTCTAAAGGAGGAATGTAAAGAGCTAGCACTTTATGGCAGATAAGGAATCTAGAAAGCAAAGAAGAATGAGGCTAACACTTTATGGTCTCTGCTCATATGGAAAGCTCCTGCTATTTGTACTTTTTTAGGAAGTACTTTCTACCTTCATTGTAACTTTCTTGATGCTTTAACAGGTCATGATGACTTCAGAATGCATCCTTCTTTCAACACATTTTTATAGAATCACTTATTGAATAGTTCTGTCCTGCAGCAACAAGATATCTGATTATTGGTGAGTTGCTGTAAATGTTAAACAAAAATTGTTCTTGAAATGATTATCATACTCTGGAAACACGACATGAAAAAAGTCAATTAAATTAAAAAAAAATCAGGATGTGCATTTGATATGACATCGTGGGATATCTATCACAGGCCTTCTCACCTGGAAGAGTTGGTTGCACAATACCATCACCAGGTAGTTTCATTCTTAAAAGTTAGAATGTGTAAGAGTTCTTAGAATACTATTTAGAGTTTATAACAACCAGACAGAGTTTATGATAACCAAACTGTCACACCTATCCAATCCGTATAACCTTCATTTCTACAGAATCATCAATATTATGACACTTTAGTTTTTAGTTTATTTGGTTAACAATATTAACATTAAACTCTAGTTTTGAATTAAAAATTAACTCAGAGGTCAGTAATGGAATCCCATTTTCAACATCTACTGTGACATAAAATGTAGAAAAATAAACTTTGATTTGCTGATATATCTACAAATCAAGATGAAGCTCTTCATAAATAAAAATAAATAAAAGGCTCTACCTGTCTACCCGAAAAGAATCGGCACTTTTTTGGTAAAGCTCCTGGTGCAGGTGAACTTGCTTTCCTTTCACTGTAACAGTAATCATTGGAAAGCCCTTTTGGAGTGTCCAGGTGTTCATTAGTGATGTCACATCAAGGGCATCTTCCATAAACCAGTGCTATTAAGAAAAAAGGAAAATACATTCTTAATAATAAGAAAACACAGATAACCAGCACTTGACCAGCAATTTCTTTAATTCAAAGCGATCTGGTACCTCGGCAATTCGCCTTCATGGATCACAGTTCATTCTAATACTAAACCAATATATATACATCAAATCACAGCTGTCATTATTCAATTAATAAACATATTAAGCAATTAAGCATGATAACATTAAACATTTTTAAAGTGACCACTGAAAACTCAATAAATATGTATGTATATATATATATATATATATATATATATATATATATATACATCAATATGAATATTCATATCAGTATAAATAAATCTAAAATAATACTAAATAGACAAACACACAAATTCAATGCAAAAAAAATAAAAATAAAACTTATGTGCCTGATTATATACCTAATTCCTGATTCAAACCAAAAGGCTTTAAAGTCTTAAACTTTAAAATCATTCTTGTTTCTAATTCCAATAATTTGGCTACAATGTCACCCTCTCTAGAAAGGAAGGGCTTTCCAAGTACACAAAATATCAAACTGTTTGGGAAGTTACCATGTCTATCATGAAAATGTTTGGCAATAGGACTGACTTGATTATTATTTCTAATGTCTTTTAAATGTTCCAGGACACGAACCCTAACCATACGTTTAGTCTGTCCTACATACCAGATGTCATTACATGCACAGCCCAAAATATAGACTACCCCAGTCGATCTGCAGTTGAAATGAAAGTTAGGAGCAAAAGTTATGCCATTAATAATATTCAAATTCTTGACCTTACTACAAACACTACAACATCCACATGAAAAAGTACCGGATGGTAAAAGGTTATTTTTTCCTTCAACAAAATTATAACTTAATAATTCTTTCAAATTCTTCCCTCTCTTGAACGAGAATGTTTAGGAAACAAATGACCAATGGATTCATCTTCACAAATAATATGCCAATGCCTTCTCACTAATTGAATTAATTCATTAGAAAATTGAGAAAATCTAGTGACATAAAAAAGCTTTTTATCATCATCATCATCAACCTCCCTTGCTAAATGCATCCTGCCCATAGGTTCATTACTCCTAAATACAGTAGATATTCCATCAGTATTATTCCCAAGTAATTTATTCTTACATCTCAATAAATGTGCCTTATCATAGCCCCTTTCACTCAGCCTAGATAAGACCTTATCCAATTCATAAATTATTTCTTCTTTGTCACTAGTATGCTCATAAATTCTTTTAAATTCACCATAAGGTAAAGAATTCAACAAATGCCCTGGATGCATACTCGTGGCATGTAAGAACATATTAACCAAAGTTAATTTCCTGAAAGGCCTATAGCCTATAATTTCCTGATCATTGTATAATGTTATATCCAAAAAATTAATCTATTCTCTATTCAACTCATAGGAAAAAATGAGACCATGCTCATTGGCATTAAGAACATCAAAAAAAAAATCAAAAAAATAATTTTGCGTTTTCTTATTTTGTTGTTGCTGGTGTTTTTTTGATTCTTAATAATAAGTCTGTGGCAAGACAGCATGTGTGCATTCTTGTCACTCTCTGTCAACATAACTTGATAATTTGTTAAGCAGTAACCTCATTGCTGTTAAATAGTAATTTTCCTTAAGCAACTCTTCTTTAGTGGGTTGTGATTAGTAATAGATATATCTGGAGATGCTACTGTCACAAGGAATATGAAGCCAATTTGCTGGAAAGTAATTTGAAAGTGCAGTTAAATGAAGCAGACATCAAACATTAAATTATCATAAGGTAGTTAACACAACATCAAATCTGATAAAAAAACTCTTACAGAAGGTGATATCGACAGGACTGTAACTGAACATTATTTACTAGTCTTGAGGCATGTTTTCCAACCTGGATCCATCATCTAAGACACAAGTAAATGTATATGTCTTTACAGGGGCAGTCCCCCAAAAACCCACTCTCCAATTTTATATGATTTTTCCCATTTCAGATCCCTTCCACTGAATCCTCCCTGGTATACCCACAATCACTACTGATATAACCATCAGCAGTGATTGTGGTCCATTAGTCCTAAGTTAATTCCACCTCTCAGAATGAGGTTCACTTAAAGAGGGAAAAGGCACAGGATACACTATTGACTTTCTGATATTTCTATAAGGCCAGCTGAACTCACCAAAAGGTAACAGTTCCAGAAAACTAGTATGATGCTGACAGATAGCATATAGAAATTATTAACCCCTGTGAGGTTTTGTAAAGTGTAGCTTTGATTTATTTTCCCACTTTAACGTTATCAGAGCTAAGTAATTCACTCGGACTGAATTCAGAATGTAAGAAAACTGTAGACCATGATACTGAGAAAATAATATAGTAAAATAGTAAATACAATATATGCAGTAAATATCTCAACACCTCCTTGGCAAATAAATACCAGCTCATCCACACATCTCTTAAATAAGATGACATTTCTGAAAAGAAAAACGTATCTCATCTGAAACAATTTTCAAGAAAAAAGTATTTATGCATTTGCATAAGTAGGGGCATATTTCACCCCTTTTGCTGTGTCTCATTGTAAATAACATTTTGATCAAACAAAAATAGTTGTAAGTTAGACTGAAATGTAATAAGGGAACAAAATGACAGTTCTGGGACACGCACCTTAAAAATAGTCACTGTCTGTTTGTAAATACCATGTTTGCTTAATACTACTGTACAATGATTTAATACCAATAACCACCTAGAAATAATGCACTTGTCAGATCACCACTTTTCAACAATTCTGATGTATCTTTAAAAACAGAAGAAATGCATTTCAATAAACCTTTCAGTTAAATATGTCATAATTTACTTACATAAAATGTAACAAAGACACATTTTGTTTGCCTGGGAGAATTATTAATGATCTGTGAACTTTGAAGAGAGCATAAGGATGTAGAGGTTCTTTTACATATAATTTTTTCACAGTTTTACAGTTTATAAAATAGCAAAATCACTCCCCTCTTTCTAGTAAATCGTCTAATCCAGCACTGTACTACTTTAAAAGACACATCTTCCAAAAGAAGTTATATACTCAGCATAACATTCCATCTCTGTTGTCCATTTTTAGTCTTCCTCAACTCTTGGGTTCGGATCTAATCATCAGATCCAACTTGCTCGCTTCTACTAGCTCGTGGATCATTGAAAGCTCTTGAGATACTCCCTTTCCTATAATTCCCTAGTCCATAACGTACCTCAGATCTTGTTTGCTGCCCTTTATATTTTATTTTTTTTATTTTTATTTATTTAACATTTGTTGACTGGGAAAGTCCGACTAGGTTCCACAGATCCTGTTTTCAGCGGAGGCCCGGGGAGAAATGCTCCAGAAGCATGCTTTTAGAATGTGGGAGGAAACCGGAGTACCCGGAGGAAACCCACGCTAACGCAGGGAGAACATGCAAACTCCACACGGAAGGCACCCCAGCCGAGAATCGAGCCGGAGAATCTCTTGCTGTGAGGCGACAGCATTAACCGCTGCACCGCCCGATATCCATACAGCATTACAAAAGAATAAAATATTAAGATAACCAGCAAAAACTAAGACTCAAAGAAAGGAAATAGGTTCATTTAGCATCTTCGATCCTTCCAAAAAAATGACTAGGAGGGGTTCGGTGGGAGAGTAGTTGAAGACGAATAAAAATGGACAACACAGATAGAATGTTATGGTGAGTACATAACTTCTTTATCTGATGTTGTCAATTTTAATTCATTCCTCAACTCTTGGGACAGAGTCTCCATCTACCTAAACCCTGGGAGGACTCTAAGGAAGGATATTCCTAAGCAGTGTTGAACCAAAATCTGCTCTGCCCCTAGAGATTAGATCTAATTTGCAATGGGGAATAAAAGAATGAGGATTGGCCCAAGTTGTGGCTGCACAAATATCATCTAGAGAAGTTCTAGACAAAAAAAGCTGAAAAAGTAGCCATTGATCTTGTGAAATGTGCTCTTGGCGGGTTGGCTAAAGACATACACAATTTATTATAAATAAAGGTAATACCAACCAGTCAACCATTTAGCTAATGTTACTTTAGAGAGTGACTTGCCCAATTCTGAATCTGAAAAAGATGCAAACATTTGTTCTGTTTTTCTACAGTCTTTGTTCTATGTAAATAAAAATGTAATTGTCTGTAAACATCCAATACGTGTAACATATACTCTCCTTTATTTGAAAAATTTGGAAAGAAGACTGGCAAATTGATAGTTTGATTCATATTAGATTCTGACACCACCTTGGGAAGAATGGAAGGGTTGGTTCTTAAGGATATTATGTCTTTATGGAAAATCAAGTAAGGGAGCATAGACGACAAGGCCTGCAATTCAGAAACTCTTATGGCAGAGGTAATTGCTACTAAAAATATAGTTTTCCAAGTTAAATGCTTCAGTTCTGTCTTAGATGAAGGTTCAAATGGGGAGTAGGATCTTTAACAGAAGGTCTACGGAGAAGTGATCCTCTTAGGAAGGCTAAAATATGGAAGATGCTAGGGTTGAATTATCTATTCCAACATGAAAATTGGAGATGGCAACTAACTGGACATTAACAGTAAAAGAGCTAGCTCCTTCATTAAAGATTGATACTAGAAATTCCAGAACTGTAGCGATAGCAGCAGTAAAGGGATCTAATCAACTTTGTTGTGCCCAAAATACACATCTTTTCCATTTACTTTTATAAACTTTCTGGTCAAAGGTTTGTGAGATGATAAAAGAATATGTTGGACTGGGGAGGACAGCCTGGGCTGTATAGCAATCAAATGAACTGGAGAAACCATGCAGTCAATTTTAGGCACAGAATGTCTAGATGAATTGAGTTTGCTGGGTGAGAAGGAAGGTATGGAGTTGGAGCCGAGATCCAAAGGGGATGAAGATGATGAGGCCAAAGAAAGGGAAACCAAATCTGACAAGGCCAGTAAGGGGCAATGAGGATTACTGTGCTCTTCAATCGAGATGCTTTGTGAAGAAATCTGGGGATGAGAGGTATCGGGGGGATAGGCATAAAGGAGACTGGCGGGCCAATCATGAAGTATGGCATCTCTCTGTGATAGCCCCGCAGGGGGTATAAGGGCAAAGAACCTGCTGCACTTGTTGAAAGGGGATACAAAAATGGTCACAACACTGTTGACCCCATCGATGGAAAATCCTCTCTGCCATCTTCATGTTGAGAGACCAATCAACAGACATTAGAATAGATCTGCTTAACTTATCTGCAATCAAACTGGACTTCCCCGGAATGTGCATTGCTATCAGAAATTGATTGGATGAGCTCACCCATTGCCACACTCTTAAAGCTTCTCCACACAAGAGGTAAGATTTGGTTCCCCCTTGTTTGTTGATGCACCAGACCATTAACATGTCTGTTAGAATCACAATGGTCCTGGTGGGGAGAGAGTCTTGGAAGGCCTGCAGTGCTAGGAGGACCACTTTCATTTCCTGGACTTTTATACACATGTTGGCCTCTTTAGGAGACCAGGTGCCTTGGACTGTCTTTGCCAGGAAGTGCCCCCCCCCACCCGATCTGGGAGGCATCGGTGGTCACCATGTCCTCTGGCTGGGGAAGAATAAAGGGGTGACCTTCTTGCACTTGACTTGATTGTAACCACCATAGATATTTTTTGCAAGCTTGAGTTATCTTTATCTGACTGGACAGAGGGTGGTAAAGCATGGATCACTGAGTACCTAATGTCAATTGAAGTATTCTCAAATGGTACCTTGACAATGCTACTAGGATGATCACTGCTGAGATGGACCCTAAAGCTTGAAGGATTACTCAAGCTGAGAGAGAAGAGTTTTGGATGATTTTTCTGACCTGGAACTGAATAGTCTGAACTCTTGCTAGAGGAAGAGATGCTGTTTCCATGAGCGTGTTGAAAGAAGCACCAATGAATTCTAATGTCTAAGCTGGCTCCAGATGACATTTATTGTAACTGATTGAAATACGCAAATGGGAGCAAATTTGGAGTATGTAATCTCATGCCTGAATCAGTTGATGTCTGGTTGGAGTGGAGATAAGTCAGTCAGGAAGATATGGAAACACTTGGAATCGTTGCAGCCTCAAGTGAGCTGTCACTACTGCCATACACTTGGTGAACACTCTGGGGGCTGTGGTGAGACCAAAGGGCAGAGCTCTGAATTGGTAATAACTGGCTCCCAGCTGGAAGCGCAGATGTCTCCTGGAGTGTCTGTTCATTTTGATATGGTAGTACGCATCCTGAAGATCTATTCAGCACATCCAATCATCCTGTTGCAGAAAAGGCAAAATGGACTGAATCGTGACCATCCAGAACTTTGTATGTTGAACTAACTGACTTAGATTGTTAAGCTCCAAAATTGGTCTCCAGTCCCCTGTTTTCTTTGGTACTAAAAAGAATCTTGCATAAGTTCTGGAGTTTCTCTGGTCTGGAAGTACCTCTTGGGTGGCAATTTTTTTTCTAGCAGCTTGTCTATTTCTAGTGCTGCTGCCTCTCTCTGACTAGGTGGAACATCGGGGATTTTCTTTGAATCTAGTGGAGGTGGATGGGAAAATTGTATGATATGGTATTTACCATCAAATGTAATATTGATTTTATTACCCTGCATTTAAACGCGCTAGATGTTTTTTGCCTTAAAAATGTATAATTGACTACTTTTTCCCTCGTAGCTATCCTATACTAACCTGCCGACTCAACTCTCCCTAATATCCTCACCCGCTTCTCTTGACCATTCCCTTACTGCTTCTTCCCTACTGTACTTTCCTTCTAATATAATCCAAGTCTCTATTTCATTACAGTTCACACGGCTCCAACAAACCGTGGCTGCACCCCCATTCAACCAAATAAGTGTGTAGACCTCTCAGTCCTACCCTAAGGAAGAAAGCCTGTTAACAACCAATCTATTTCTTACATTCTGGGACCTCTACACTGACTGCATGTATGTGTAACAGTAAAGACTTTGTATACTGTACTGCTCCTAGCTTAATTTCAGCGATGTGCACACCGGCAGAACTAAGCAGACTGCCGCCTCCCCCATTCATCTCCTCCTTAGCTGTTGATTTTATTCAGCTAACTATTTCTCAGGCAACACCACAAGGTTGTTGCATACCTTGTTTTTTGTTAGATACATTTAACTTGCTGTAACTGCTCGGCAAAACCTTCCTGGACTTGGCCACTTAACTTGCTGCTTGTAAGACCCTCTAGTGTTCAGTCGCAATTCCCCTTAACTTACATTTAGGCCTTTCCAGCTCCTATCTGTGATCGGCCTCCATCTTCCCACTGATTGTTTTTCTTAGGATTAGTTCACCTTCTCGTCTCTATCTGTTCTGTTCGCCCTTCGGGCTCACTCCGCTCCCCTACCCTGCCCCCATTTCCCACCTGCCCCCACTATATCTAAATTTGTAGTCATATAGCCACTCCTATGCTACTTCTGACCAATCACACCCCCCCCCAGCTTCCATCTCCTACAGCCAGTCATTGCAACCTATCTCACCACTACTGACACAATCCCTCCACCCTAGCACTTTTAAAATACTATGCCTTTCTCTATCCACACAATACACTCTTTCTTATCATTTAACTAACCCTACTGTAATTATCACACTATTATGCATACCATGCCTCTTAAGCCACTACTCATAATTCTTCTTATAGTCTCCCTCTGTCTTTCTCACCTATCACCCAGGCTTTACTTACTCTCTCCCATACCATATTCACCTTTACCCTCCCCAAAAAAGAACCCCACTATTCTACCTACATTACTCCCTACCTATACTAATCCAACAACTCTCTCCTCCTGAACAGAAAGATTCTATCAACCTCTAAAATCACTTCCACTCCCTACACTCTCTCTCCTACCAACCACTTAAACTCCAAAGATCTTAAGGAACTTCTACCCTTCCTACTTGATCTAATCGTATCCTTCAATCAAGTGATATTCACCCAAATTCTGGACCTCCTTCCCATCTTAATACCAACTACTCTCCATCTCCTCTAGCCTCTCCCTGCAAATCTCTCCTTTTTCCCACTATTAATTCCCAAAACCTCAGTAACAAACTAACCAACTTCCATGCCTGGCTCTCCCACAATTACCCTTACATCGTATTCATCTCTGAAACTTGTCACAAGCCTCACCTCAAAGACTCCAAATCCACCCCTCCAACTACAGAATCATTACAAATGACAGAACTCATAGGAAAGGAGGTGGAGTAGTCCTATTTTTCTCCTCCTCCCTGACTGTTACACCATACACCAACCCTATACCTTAATTTTCTACAGCTGAATTAACCCTGGCCCTACTATAGATTAACAATCACAAAAACATATGTATAGCTGCTCCATAAATTCCACCAGGTAACAACATCCATATACTTGAAGCTATTCTTTCTTGGTTCTCATCTAATGTTAGTAATGAAACAATTATCCCAGGAGACATTAATATCAACTGGTCATCCATCCACTTAACCTCTAACTCCAACAGTATAAACCTATACATTTTTTTTCAATTAATTAACTCTCCCACCAGACCCATGAAAGATAACTCTTCAGGCTCTATCCTCGACTGGATATTAGTTTCCCATCCCAACAATATCTCTGACAGTGGCACCCTACCCCATTCCCTTAGTGATTACTTACCTACATTTGCACTTCGCTCTCCTTCTCATCTACACCTAACACATGCCTATATCTCAACCCGTACCCTTACAAACTTCAACCCTCAATCTTTTTTTGGTTCCTTAGGACGAATTAACTGGAACCCTGTGAAAACTCTTGCTCTTAACGATGCTGTTTCTTACTTCAATTCTTCCTTTATTAATATACTCAACATCTTTGCTCCCCCCAGAACTAAAAGAGTCAAATTCAAAACAGCCCCATGGTTCTCTAAAGATACCATAAGGTTAATGCACACCTATGATAAATCATGGAAACTCCACCAAAAACTTAAAACTCCCTTACCGTATATAAATATCTTCGAAATTTAGTAAAAAAAAACATATTGCCTCCGGACATAAATCTTATTACTTCAAATTCCAAAATAATCACAAAACCAATCCCAAGAAATTTGGGAGCAGTGCCACCACCCTCCTTAGTCCTGGAAGAAAAGACAACCCTTGCCCCGACCCTAATGCTCCAAACCATATCATAGCCTCCAACTTTAACTCCTTCTTCATTGACTCAATAGCCAAGCTAACCACATCTTTCCCTAAAAACTCATCACCCCCTTCCACTGCCTCTCCTCACACTCCATGCCTTCCACCACCAATACTACACCCGCCATCCCTCAAACCTATCCCTGTCAACACTATAAAAAAACTTCTTAATAACCTAAACCCTTGTTCTAACACCCCAGATAACTTACCCTCCAACTTTCTCAAGTTAGCTACTGAGGGCATTGCTCTCCCCATCTACATATTAATTAACCACTCCATCCAAGAATCCTATGTGCCCATTCTCTGGAAAAAAGCCTTCATCATTCCCATACATAAAGGAGGCAACAACTCTGACATCTCCAACTTCTGCCCCATAGCCATTCTCTCCCCCATCTCAAAAATACTTGAAAAATGCATTCACCTGAACTCTTACCTTACCTTCTAGACAATCATCTCCTCACCCCAACACAGCACGGTTTTAGACCTGGCCACAGTACCACCACTGCCCTCCTATCATTCCTTGACAATATTAACCATGCTCATGACTCCGGAAACATAGTATCTTCCCTTTTCATAGACTTATCCAAGGCTTTTGATACCATTTCCCATACCTTACAATTCTCTAAGCACTCTTACCTCAATTTCTCCTCCGCAACCAAATTGGTTTTCCAGTTACCTCTGAGACAACAGGCCATTAAATGAAATAACTGCACCTCTTCCTACTTAGACACCCTCACAGGTGTCCCTCAAGGCTCAATATTGGGCCCTTTACTTTTCAACATCTTCATAAATGACTTCCATCTTTGCTTATCTAATTCTAAACTCTTCCAGTATGCTGATGGCTCTATGATAATCTGCTCTGCTGAATCTCTCCCCACACTCCTGCAAGCTGCTAAGGCAGCCTTTACCAGCACTGAGGCTTGGATGTTTAACAACCACCTAGCCCTTAATGTTTCCACATCCAAAATTATGATATTCACCCCAACTAAAAACACCGAAATAGACAAAAACTCCCTCTTGATAACCCAAAATATGACATCAACTGAAGTAGCCTCCCATACCAAGCTTCTAGGAGTTATTACTGACAAACAACTTACATTTGATATTCACCTTCAAATTAATATCAAAAAACCCCACTAAAACAAGGTATGCTTTACTGCCACAATCGATTTCTCACCTCTTCAACTAAATGTACTCACTCCACTACCTACGTTTTTCCCTCTGTCATGTACAGAGCTCCAATCCTTACCAATCTTCAAGCCACACTCAAAACTAAACTGGCATCCTGCTACAATAAAATCGCAGAGTTTCCTACAAGAGCCAAATCTTCCTCTCATCACAGTGACTCATTACACTCCTTAAACTGGCTATAGCTCCCCAATTACCTCTCCCATATTCAACTTTCCACTGTCCACAAATTCAATCTCTAAAGTCTCTCATTGTCCTTCTCTCTCTTCTACCTTTACCGTGCATCTTCCTGACCGATCCCTCAGGTTTAATAATCAAAACCTACTCGAAGTGTATAAGCCATTACGCAGTCCTGGTCAGCTCCTTCTATCTTTCTCCCTAGCAGAGAAATAGAATTCACTTCCTCCCCACATTCAAACCTCCCAGAACATCACTACCTTCAAAACCTTATTTCAGTCTTATCTCTCTTCCATACTGGAATGCTCCTGCTCCGACCCCTCTTAATCTCTACGCCATACCTGCACTTCCATCATGTATACCTTCTCTATACTCCACCTAACACTACCACATCCTATCCTTCCTCTTCTCCTTACTCTTTAGTTTTGTTCTATCCCTCTTTCTCCTCTATAAAGTCTAAACTATAACACCTTTACTTATAATACTATAACAACTGTTATTTTATCACACATAAAATTGTATTAACCCTGCTGATTTTACATTCATAACACCCTCTATTAATTTTGAAGCAATGGTACACAATATTGTTTTTTGTATTTGTTTTTGTCTGTATGTATACGTATTCACATGGAACTTTTCTCCCCGTGCCTCCACAGAAAAAGGTCTCACTCTGGCCCAATGGACTTTCCTGGTTAACAAACTGCAAATAAATAAATAAATAAATAAACCTCTGGATATTATAGTTGCACCCACGAATCTTTTGTAATTTTTAACCAGGCTCTCTGGTGCAGGGATAAACGACTCTGACCACTTCCAGAGAAGGACAGTCAGGCTTTCTTTCAGGAGTGCTGGCAGGATCCGTCAGAGAAGGGATCTCTTGATCCATGGTTTTGCAGACCCCCCACTGCAAAATTACATCCAGGCATGCCTTCTGATGGAAATACCTGAACCCACCACTTGTGTGATACCTTCTGCTGCATGAGAAATAAGCCTCATGAATGAATTGGAAATAAGGGTAGCCAACTGTGAGGCAACAGTGCTCTCTGCCTTGAACGGTATGATCCCAGAGAGGGATATGATAAGTTCCTTAATCAAATCTCTTTGGAGTCTTGTGAAGTGTGCCAGATTGTTCAGCGATTGAAGGGAAAGGCTGTTGAAGCACAAACACACTTCCCAAAACTGTCCAACACCTTAGACTTCCTGTTAGGAGGGTGGATGGAAAAATTCTGCTCTGCAGAATCACCCAGGAGGTAGACAGGCCGGCACCAAAAACCTCCAGGAATCCGACTCCTTTTGGGAAGGGTTGTCGGGAGACCAACCACCCCTTTACTTTAGGAATTCTAGAATGTCTCCAAATGAGACATTGTGGGGTGGTAATTTTGGGGACCCTTCCCCTTCATCAAAGTCAGTATATTCAGTGACGGACTCTTGATGAGAGTCTAGGTGCCTCCTTTTGCACTTTCTCTTCCTGGGAAATTCTTTGGTGGGATGTTCCAGAAAACTGCTGGAAGAAATCAGTATACATTGAAGGGTATCCTGGTGCAAACTTGGGCTGGCTGTCCTTGTGGTGTGACTGAGGCTCAAGACGCAGCAACAAATAGTCTAGGGTGGCTGGAGCTGAAGAAGGTGGAGAAGTTTGAGTTCTAGGGATACAGAAAGCTCTCTCCACTATCTCAAATGCAGAATGGCTAGGAGAGAAGGAACCCAATGGCTTTGAAAGAACGTGCTTATGGGCCACAAGCTCCCACCTACCAGAAGGCAGAGAACTCAAAGAGGGAGCTGAGCTTTCTAATGCTGAGGCCCCGAGGGAAGAGAGGGCTCCGATAACTTCAGAGTCAACTCCAATACCTTGATCCAGTGCCGATGCTACAGCTCCAAGAGACATCTGGTTCCAAGAGGACCACTCAGAGATGATGCCAGAATTGAAGATAACAATATCTTCAGATCCGATGTGAACTACTCCAGAACCTTTGTATCTAAAGACTCTGACACCAGAGGTCAGATCTGAGAAGGAGCAAGCAAGGGGAGGGGGTTGTACTAAGGTCTCCAGACCCGTTGGAGTTGGAGCCAGAAGAACCCCCATTTGTATCTGCATTGAGAGGAACTTCCTCATCATTCTGTCTATATAGACGTCAGTCAAACATTTCGAACAGCGAGTCAATGATACTGTGGAGGAAGGCTTTGAACGATGGTGTCTCAGAGAATGCTACAAGAAAGGGGATGGCAGCCTAGAGGTTATCGGATCTGAACCCAAGAGCAGAGATTGGCTCTGAGGTGATTTCTCTTTTCAGAGCTTCGGATCCAAGGAACTGGGATACAAAGATTTACCCATTTTCAGAGGAGGTTCTGAGCTCGGAGTTGATGAAGTGCTTGGCTCTGGGGAACGCTTTTTCAAATCTTTCTTTTAAAATTTCTTATAGGTATGACCCCAAAAGATGCCGGTGAAGAAGATGATTTAGAGGGCAGAAAGCCCCTGAGTATAAGCTTGCTTCTATGGTCTACAATGGCAATAGGGCTAAACCCTTACAAATGCCACAACAAGTATGAGGAGATGTGAAGGCTGCCAGCCTAGCTAGATAGGATTTTCTAAATAAATCTATGTCATTTGTAAATATTAATGTAATTCACAGGCTGATTCACAAATGTAAGAAAACTATGTTAAATGTGAACTTTAAAAATGTAACAACAGTGCCCCCTGCTGGAAGAAAGCTCAGAGCTTGGAGACAAGATGTCTAGGCTAAGACATTCCTTCTATTGTTTTGAGACCAGAGTTAATTGCTAGATTTTTACATATATAATGTATTTTATTGCTGTGGCCTCCTGCAAGTGCACATTACAAAAAGAAATGTAAATTCTGAGTTTCTGTTAGCCTGGGAAACCAGAAAAGTGTTGAGAATGATGTAATGTGAAGCAGTACTGTTTTATCAATTTAAGGACAGAAAGAAAGGACAGCATTTTGCATTTGTTTTCCAAACTGACCACTCACCAGCACTTGCTTTGCTCTGTCTGTATGTAAGTAGGATCATAGACTTTAGTGTTTCTCTTAACAAATAGATAGAATATACTAAGGTTAAACTAGCTGTTTTCTATATTTATGTCAGACTATCCTACAGTATTATTTTAAGAATTTTCCTGTGATTTCTGAACTCTTGACTAGTACTGTGTTGATTTAAGGAGATTTGTCTTGTGTTTTTATTATTTATTATTAAATATTTTTAAACTTTTCAACTGTGGCTGTTTTGTGTAGAGATAATTTATGCTCTAGAATACATTGCATGTATATAGTGATACTGTACAAAGCCACTCCAATGTTGTTCTTTTTTCGGCTTTTCCTGGTTAGGGGTCGCCACAGCGGAACTCCGGTCCGCTAATGATTGGCAGTAGAGTTTCACGATGTCGTGGTGCCAGCTCGATGCCCAACCTTCAATGAAGGCACGCCCATTAACACATGTCTTTTGAATGCCAGTAGACCGCGGGGAGGACATGCAGACTCCACACAGAAGGCACTCTAGCTGAGAATCGAATGGGAGAACCTCTTGCTGTGAGGTGACAATGCTACCACTGCACCACCGTAGCTTTACAAAGCCATTCCAATACGCCTTAAAAAGTTCTGGTCACACTTACTAACTGGATAATAATAGTGCACAGTAATAATTGGACACCCCTTGGTAAGGGTCTTAGTAGATGATATTAGCGGTTGGTGGCAGCTGGTACTACCTTATAGACTGGCAAGAAGGGGCATAGCTGCAGAACCTGTGCGAGTCTTCCCCAGGAGTGTCGGTGTGTTTGTTTATAACTCATATTTTAAAGTGTGTGCGAGTGTGTGTGTGTGTCAGCTACCTGGACAAGGACATGAAGCACTGGTTGGACAGAGACGGTGCTTGAGGTTTTAGCTTTACCACTAGGCTGATACTTGTACCCTATAGCTATGCCACTGGGGAGTCATATTGGGGATCTAGAGAGAAAGGGAGAAACCCAGCCCAGGACTGACTGTGACTTCTGTGTGCTCTTAAAGGAAATTGTACTTTAGTGTGTGTGTGTGTGTGTGTGTGTGTGTGTGTGTGTGTGTGTGTGTGTGTGTGTGTGTGTGTGTGTGTGTGTGTTTGTTATCCTTCCCAATGTGCACATCCCTCACTGGTGTTAGTGGTGAGGATTGAGGTTCCTTGATTACTGGGCCAGTCCACGGGTATCACAAGAAGCATCTGAGTGTGATAGGCCTAAGCAGTAAATGCATTGTGAATGTGCATCCAATAGAGGAATTCTGTGGCCACAGGATATACATTTTTTGAAACCTGAAGGTTTCTCAAATATTTTTAATAAGAATGGAAATAGGAGAAAGAAAGAGTTTTTCTTTTGAATAAATAGAAGAAATTAGAAAATACCAACTATGGTAAGATGAGATGTACAGAAAGTTTGGAAAGACCTACCAACGATGGTATTTAAAAAATAGTACACAAGTACTTTATAGCTAATAAAGGAAAAGGGAGGAGAAAAGATAAATTACACATAAATAAGTAATAAAAGATCAGATAAAGATTTATATTCAAACTCATAGAAACCAATGAATTTGAGAGCTGAAGAAGCAACCACATCTGTACTCTAAGTCAGCAAATAAAATCCGAGGTAAGTTAGGGACTAGGGCATTATTGGAAAGGGAGGAGCTTGAGGGTTTTCAGTGATCCATGAGTTAAAGCAATGAGTCAGATCCGAGGATTGGATCCGAACTCAAGAGTTGAGGAACAAATGAAAACTGACATCAGATCTCAAAATATGCATCTTTATTTTTCAGAACTTGTATGCACACCTGTATATAAGTCTGACAATCAAAGAGAATGCAATTACCACATGTATTTTCTGCCTACAAAAAACAAACATATCTGTAACCTTTTTTCATTTTCTCAAAGCAGATCACTCATTTTTGATAAGTTATGTTGAAGATGTTTCTTAAACATTTCAAAAGACAATTCCAACTTTTAAATACAATTCTTAAAACTAAATTACTGAATTGGAAATCTTTATTGGCATAAAAAATGCTCTTAATATTTAAACTGGGCATAGAAAGGCAGTTGTAACCTGTAATAAAAGTGTTTGATTCTAATACTGATTCATTCATATGTTTCAAAACTTTTGATCAAATCAAAATCATTAATTGTCACACCTAATAAGCTATCATCAGTAAAATTTCTACTTATATCACAATGATCAATTACACTGGTACTTTACTGTGAAAACTGTTCATTTCGCAGCATTCGAGATCCAGTTACCTTATTGAGAAATTAACTTGAACTTCAAAGCACAGATGAACAGTCATTTACAACACTGAATATAAAGCCACTGTGTGTGAATGTGTGTGCGTGTGTGTGTGTGTGTGTGTGTGTGTGTGTGTGTGTGTGTGTGTGTGTGTGTGTGTGTGTGTGTGTGTGTGTGTGTGTGCACTCTACCCCAGTAAACAAATTTGAGCAAAATAAATAAATAAAAGTATTCCATGATTCTTCAATCTGAAGGAATTCATACTGGACAAGAATTTATTATATAATAAAAATAATTACATAAATAAAAAAAGGTTATTAAATGAGGAATAACTGTGATAGCGACACTGTTGAAATTAGTTTTAGAAAATAATTTATTTTGCTTTAAAGACATTACCAGCAAGCTACTAGTGTGGAAATGGGTAGTGACACCTCCCAGTTTCTCCAATTTGCTATTGCCTAGATAGATGGGAGGAGAAATATATGTGGTTCTGTAGGAGCTCTGAACAGATCAAGTTTTATATACATTTTATTGACAATTTATTCTTGATCAGGAGGGTGACTCAGGATTTTTAAGAATTTCTACATTATATTAACAGCTCCACTGACTTACTAATTTTTACCGTAAAAAAAAGAATCTAAGGGAAGGATAAGATATTTGGACATGGAATTACATCAATCTACTGTGCACTGAAAGTAATATATGCACTAAAACACATCAGTAAGACTGTCAAAGTAATAGCTATATACACCACACAAGTGCACATCCTTCATTTATAAAGTTTCAGAAAAAAGCGAATTGTTAATGAAACAGTTTACACAAAGAGGTTACAATGAAATCAAAGTGAAGGAATTGCTTGAATGGGTGTTCACACTACTGTTGGATTTGTGAATGTGTAATAGATCTGGCAGGATGAGGTTAGATGTGGATCTGTATGTGAGACAGAGGTCGCTTCTTAGTAGCCTGTATAATACCATGAACAAGGACAAGCCTTTGAGGTGGTCTGTATTGATTTTGTGATTTAGGTCACTTTTTTTTTTTTTTTAAATGATAAAAGCTTGTGGTCATTCCATTTGTGACAAGTGTATTGACAGGTACATACTGAAATCGAAATTATATTCAAAGAAAACCGAGTACAGTGCAATGATTACATACATGAACCACGATGCCATATTTTTGGATAAAAGTCATCAATAAAAATGACTTCCTTACAATAGTGGATACATGGCAATCGAAGGACAGTTCATTGTCAACAGAGGTTTGCAGATCTAGGATTATGAAATAATCTTTCATGGTGATGTTGTCAATGTGATAGTTAAGTCATGCTTGCCAAAGGATACAATTACATATTTCTTAAAATTTAGTTTCAATACATGGTTTTGACACCAGCTTTTTGTTTGTGAAAAGGCCTCTTGGAGGATCTAGGTGTCCTCTGGGGAATTTATGGTGATACTAAATTTACAGTCGTCTGCAAATTTGGTCAGCCATAAACCTTTAACATTTGCTTTGACCTTTGAAAAATAAATTCCAAAGAGGAGTAGACCAAAGAATGAACTATGGGCTACACCAGTAGTGACAGGTCTTTCAGATGTGGCAAAGTAGTCCATCCTTATTTCTCGGGATATATTTGTGAGCCAATATGTATCCAACAAGTTACATAGGGATTTACGCATAGCTGGGAGAACTTATCCACAATGCTTGAGTGTGGGATGGTGTTAAACACCATGGGGAGGTCTAGATATGCAGTGTGCACTGATTTGTACTCATCAATTGCTTCAATAACTATTTCAAAGAAGTTCACCAGGTTAAGTAGGTTGGATATGCCCGTTACAAAACTGAACTGGCTTGGGTTGAGAATTTTAGGTTGCCTTATGTCATTATTTATTAATTAAATAATGATACTGTCCATGGCATTACAGATCAGGCTGGTCAGGCTTATGGATCTATAATTACCTGGGTCCACTGATGCCCCACCTTTGAGAAGGGGATGACTGCTGCTATCCTACATTTAATCATCATGAAGCCTGTTTGGAGGCTGATATTCAATAACACCTGTAGGGTGTCTGAAAAGTCCCATTTCAGACTTATCAGGAGGCAATTCAGTATGTGTGGCAGTTGCTGCAGAGGATTAAGGCTGCGCACTGCAGTTCCTGTGGTAGAGGCTTTGATTCCTTCTGCCCTCATTTGCCTACTGTGTGATCTTGAGCAAGTCACTTAACCAGTCATTGTTCCTGGGTCACCCCTAAAAAGTGACTGTGTACCTAATGGACATATCTGATTAACAAATGGGTGTCAGTACTGTTGTTGTTATTATTATTATTATTGTTGTTATCTGGCCCCATGGAAATAGTGCTCTTGACATTAGATAGTGCTTTCAGGACTTGTTCTTAGGAAATTTGAGGATACAGATGCAGGTATGTGATCTGAGAATACAGGACAGGGGTGACATTTGAGTTAAATCTCCTCTGGGTCAGTGTATATGATGTAATTTACTATTAATTCTGCACTCTGCATGGCATTGTTTCTGAGGTTTCTAACACAGTTAAAGAAAGCTTTGTTTTTATCTTTCAATTGGGTGGCATTTTCTAACTAATATCTAGCCTTGGCTGATTTGATTAGGGTCCAGAGTTTCATGTTTAGTTTTAGGCATTTTCTAACTAATATCTAGCCTTGGCTGATTTGATTAGGGTCCAGAGTTTCATGTTTAGTTTTAGTAAAAGTGTTGTTTGCATCTTGAGATGTAAGTTTATTTTTGCGTGCAGTGAGTTTTTATTTTATTTTATTATAGATCCTGTTTATATCTGGGTTCTACCATAAGGGTTTATTCTTACATTTAGCATTGTATTTACTTCAGTAGGGGACAGATGCATCTGTGCAGCTATTTACATCTATACAGAATTTGATGGCAAAGGTTTATGAATTCACAGTTGGATTGTCAGGTTTGAGGGTGATTTTGAATTTGGTTAGGTCATCAATCAGTTTTAGTAGATTAGCCTTAGCACAATCACTGACTACCAACGCACTGGAGGATGCTTCTTACTTTATGCTGAATGTGACAGATATGTGTCCTGAAGTAACCCTGGAGGAAATTACAACTGGTGCAGAACAAACTGTCAAATATTGTTAAGAATCAAGGGATACAGGCTAACTGACCCAGAGAGTTTGTATTAATGAAGTCCAGAAATTTCTGGGCATACATGTTTGCAGCTATATAAGCCTCCCAATTAATGGAGGGGTAGTTGAAGTCTCATAGGAGAATGGGGTTTGGTTGAATGCACTGGGACTCCATACCAGTAAGGTGGGGGGGTATGCACTGATGGGGACATAGGAGGCATCCTACAGTCAGCTACTTTGGATATGGAGGAGTTCCAGATCATTATCTTATTTAATGAGTCTAAAACAATGAGAATAAAGGTCACACAAGAAAACCAATGAGTCTGGAAGTGAAATGTTTTAAGACTATAAAGACACAGCAATCTTTACTGCCTTCATCAAATGTTGTTGGCCAGTGTGTGTTGTAGGCAATGAAACTCTGCACTGATGGAGTGCTCTCTTTGGTCTCGAACCAGGTATCCATGACAATGCACATACCGATGATTTCCAGGGTAATGAGTGCCTGTAGGCCATGGAGTTTTTTGTTAAGACTTAGTGTTGAGCAGCATTACCGTTATGTTATCTGGATTCTATTTTGTTATGTTGGAAGCTTTAAAAGGCTGGCATTGCCTAAAAAAGATATGGGACAGACAAGTATTTAGACAAAATACAGAAGCCTTGGGGGATAAGTGCATTCCATTGGCAAAGCAGTTAGGACTGTGTACCATCTCCTTCCAGGCATATAGTTTTGAAATTTTGAGCTTCCAAAGAAGACCCTCATACATATAGATGTGTATATGTATGCATATGTATATGTATATGTGTATATATATATATATATATATATATATATATATATATATATATATATATATATATATATATATATATATATATACACACACACACACACACGTGTGTGTATATGTATATATATATATATATATATACATAAACACACACAAACATGTATTTATGTGTGTGTGTGTGTGTGTGTGTGTGTGTGTGTGTGTGTGTGTGTGTGTGTGTATATATCTATATACAGGGGTTGCTAAATTCCTACCTCCAGAAGTGGAATGGAAATGTGGCACAGGCATTTTGTCGGCATATTAATTTCTCCATATGTGAAATGCTGTAAGAGTGATCATTACAGGCAAAGAAGTTAAAACCTTGAGTATGGTCCTATGAGACCCAAGTTTAATTAGCAGCTCAAATGCTTGAACTGCTGTCAGGGAAGGAAGTGTGTGTCTACACTGCAGAGAAAGACACATACAGGCATCACTACTTAGAGAAGAATTGTTGTGGGCAGGTTTATGGCACAACAGGTCACTGCCTTTTGAGAGTCCTCATTAGTGAGTGTACTGGAGTATGTACTTCCAGGAGGAGGACACTTTGAGTCCCCATGATGTGGGTAGCCTGTCTACTTGTACAGGGTTGGGGTTAGGGACTTTCACAAATGCTCTTACTGCCAAGATGTCATTGAGAGCACAAGCTCCCTGATATCAGCCTGAATAACAGGTCCGCTGGACAGCTCTGACCCTATCAACTATAGGGATTCCATAATACTAGTGAACAGACAGACTCAAGTCCAATAGTGAAAGCTTGATAGTCATCAGGCAGAGGAGAATAAAAGCATCAAGAAAAAAATGCCGTAAGGTTGAAGCCTCTATCCACTGCCCACTACCAGACATTTGGTTTCTCATTTCACTGGCTGTATGAACATGTAACACCCTATTAATTTGAAAACTATGCCAGTTTACTACCAAGCAACTTTCTTAAAGGCCAGGCCACTGACTCCCAGTGCTTTATGAGACTGCTGCTGAAATATGACAAAATATTGCATTTAAAACTGTTTTTGCAGGGTAGCTAACACCATGAAGGGGCCAACCCAACACAGGTAACAAGGATTAACTGTATTATCTTTTTCTTTTTTCCATGATTTGTCATGACCTTGAAGGTAGCACATACATGTATCAGTGGTTTTGCCAGCGAAACTCCCACATCACAGAGGGTGCACTGGGACTCAGGGATGAAACCACCCTTTCAAAATGCATTGCAGGATGGTGAACTTCATTTTAATCTCAGTAGTATAAACAACAGCAGGAAACCTGCCGTTCATAAGTTTGACATGCAGAGAATCTCTCTCAAAGAATCCCTCTTGTATTGATAGTCTTCCATTAGATGTAGCAAAATAACTCCCTGACCCACTTTAAGCTGGATGACTGGATGGGAAACATAAATTCACCCATAGTCTGACTCCTCAAACTCTCACTGAAGGGGGGGAACAAAACTAGGTAGTAGTTACTCATGATATAGGGTACTGATGTGAATTTGGATGTAGAGAATAGGCTACAAGTGATCCACCTGATCAACAGTCCAGTATGAACTGATTAGAGACAATGGCAGTAACTCAAAGTAGAACTCTTATTTAGGGACCAGTATGAACTGCCCAGCACACAGGGTCTTTTAGTTGTTTCATCTTACCACCTGGAATTATTTGATTGGCAGGATTTAAGCCACCAATGTCCACTTGTTTCCTGGTTGGCAATGGGACTCTCTCATTTTGGCTGGCTTCATGCATCGGAATAAAAGGTATGCATGTTCAAACTGGGTTAGGTTTGAATACCTTTCCTTGATTTTCCTAACTACAAGTCTTTATGCTTAGAAAGTTTTTCTCCTATGACATTTTATTCTGCAGCCATAAATGGTTTATTATTCCTACTAAGTTGTATTGTCCATCTGTTTCCAACTTACTTGCTGCAATTTGTTTATTGTTACTGTTTTATAAATTTGTAAAGTGTTTTTGCTCAGGCAATTAAATAAAATTGAAGTTGAAGGTTGTCTGACTGCAGCAGGACAGGCACAGTTCTCAGCTCTCCTTACACAGCTTATAAGGTAGGAAACAGCCCATAGCTTTAGTTGGTTGAAATGCAGCTCTGGCTGTTAGTGGCAGTTCCAATTTCTCCTGAGCCATGGAAGAGATGAGGTGAGCTCCCCACTCTGAAGCATCAGTCATCAGGACTTATGATTTATTTTAGATCTTACAGCCACAGTGATGGAGATGGTCCATTATTATATAATGTACTGCTTACCTTAATGCAGATATTCATTCTGGATTTCTTCTAATTGTTACTTCTTTCAGTATCTCCATTTCTGAAAATATATAGGCTTTTAACTTAGAAGTGTAATTGCACTATTACATGGATAACTTCCAGTTCATCTTCATTACCAAGATCTTCCTACTGGTCTTGGAAGTGCAATCAATTGGGTCTATATTATAAACCCGAAAACCCTTTTGAGCGAATACGACAACAGCGACACATCTAGACCAAGCCGCAGATACGCTGATCCCCCTAAACCGCACAATTTAAAATCTCGAATCATCATAGTCGGCCAACCCCACTACCCACTACATACTACCTACCCAAACATAATAAATAAACCACATACATACACTAACCAAACCATACTTCTAACCCTACACTAAACCTTACATACATTACTATCTATACACTTACCGTAACCCGCACCCTAACCCTAAGGTCCGTAACTATTGCACATTTACCCTACGGATATATACCCAAACAAAACAAATAATCCACACACATACACTTAACAAAATCCTACTTCTAACCCTACACTAAACCTTACATACATTACCTATCTGTGCACTTACCTTAACCCACACCCTAACCCTATGGTCCATAACTATCGCACACTTACCTTACGGAGCTATACCACAGATGGGCCAACCATGACAAATCGACATTTCAAATTTCGCGGTTTGGACGTTCACCATTTACGTAGTTCAAGCAATATGTGTTGCTGTTTTCCGATTCACTCAAATGGATCTTCGGGCTTGTAATATAGACCCCAATCAATTCAGCATGTCTGTATTATCTGTATTTACATCTTTTCCTAGTTTATAATTAATCCTCAAGTCATACTTCTGTAAAAACATTCTCTGCTGTCTTGATGTTGCCGTGTGCAATGGTTTCTTAAACAGACTATGCAGTGGCTTAAGATCTGTCACTATCAGTACTTGATTCCCAAATAAACACTCATGCAACTTTCCACAGCCACATAATATAGCTAGAAGCTCATTTTCTGTTAGTTCATAGCTTTGCTGTGTATCTTGCAATGTTTCTGAACTATATGCAACTTGTTTATTTTCTTGTGAAATCACATGTCCAATACCATTCCAACTAGCATTTACTTAAATCTCAAATGACTTATCTAAATCAAAATATTTCAGTGGAGGCATTTGTCTCCCTAACTGTTTAAGCATTTTTTTAAGTTTTTTTTTATTCCAGGTAGCATTCTCAGGTCCCGCCTTGCTTCAAAAAGTTTCTCAATAACCCTCGTTATTTCTGATATATTCAGAATAAACTCTGGAAGGTACTGCATCATACATAATAAGCTCATCCCTGTTTTGGTCTATGCATATGTACAGCAGCTTAGAATGTTGCTCTATCTGGTTTCAGGTCCTTTGATGTTAGATTGTGACCCATATACACTAGACTCCCTCTTATTCGGTCTTGATGGGACTGGACCGCAGGCTGGATACATGAATGGCTGGTTAATCAGAAAAAAAAACATACAAAATAATATTTATAGGTTATAAATCAGCTAGAATAAAAGAATTTGTGTTAGTATGCATTTTTCTAATGAATATGAAGCCCAAAACTCAAATGTCTGTCATTATTTAGCCCAGAGGAGGTGGAAGTCTTGTTCTTCTCTGTTGCCTTTTGCTAGGACTATAGCAGAAATTTGATGGCCAGTTAAAGACAGGCTGGATAAGAGGGAGTCTGCTGTACTTCAGCTCTGTTATTCTCATTGTGCATTTCTGTTTAGCTTAAGGTTACACTGCCTCATTCTGATTAACAACTGTATAAGCATATATATATATATATATATATATATATATCTATATATATATATATATATATATATATATATATATAATAAACATATATATACACACCCACCCACACACACACAAACACGCACTATGATAAGTTTTACTTACATAACTGTACTCTACTGGCAAATCAAACTTGTTTTGCTGAAGGAAGCTCCAAACTGTGTACATTTAATAAACAGGAAAAAGGTACACATTGCTAAGATTTCCACTGGGTATTTCTACAGCAACTGTGTCTCAGGGAACTATTGCACAAATGAGTCAGAGTCTCAAATATGTTGTAAATGTAACCGATTACTTACTAGTATGGGATACAGCCATACAAGAGCAACGTAAAATGCTTATACAATTTTTAATCAGAGTGAGGCAGTGTAACCTTAAGCTAAACAGAAATGCACAATGAGAATAACAGAGCTGAAGTATATGGGTCACAGTCTAACATCAAAGGACCATAATCTCACTGAAATTTTGCCAACACCAAGTTAGTGTACCATGGTGTGCATGAAGTGCCAAAAGTTATCCCCTTAACCAGATGATAGTACTGTCCTTCAAAATAAATATAATTATTAAATAATACCAATTTCATACATTCACATATTAATATCACTGTTATTAAAAAGAATAGAAGTACTAACCATAACCCTAAACAATTTCATACCTATAGTATGGGGTATTGATGAAAGTAGATCTGCAACATCATTTGTTACAAAAATGCCACACTCCATATAATTCAGTTGAGATACCTTTCTAAGGAAATCTCAGGAATCCTTTAATAAATTATGGAACATAAGTAGTGAATGAGGGTATCGCCGCCGTCCAAAGGTCCAACTCCAGAAATGAGAGACCAAGTATCAGAAAAAATAAAAAAAAGCAAATATTGTTTATGCTTCAGTTCATGGTGGTCCTGTTCCTGTTTTTTCTGATAAATTATGGAACTTATCAAAGATTGGTTTTAAAACACAATCAACATAGATCACTAAAGGTTGTACAACTGAGCCCCTTGTATCAACTATACGGTGCAGTAGTAGGTTCTCCAAACATTTGTGAACTTTAGGGATTCCAAATATATAAGGTATTATAGGTTTAGGGACCTTAAAAAAGAATACTCTTTTGAAAAAATTATATTTTCTAACTAAAGTTCAGGTATTAAATTAATATTACCATATGAAACCTGTATCCCATTTAAAGAAACTTCCACACAAGTACCACAATCATCCAGTTAATTCCTGCAATTTGTTCACATAATCAGTTGTGTACATAACTATTAAACATCCAGCCTTATCAGGAACCATAATGCTTGATGAACTGAAATACATTCTTCCTTTGTTACATTGTAAACATGTCTATTATTTCTTACACAAACTTCGCTGACATTTTGTACTATGCCTTGAAACAATTCAAATATGGCATATAATGGTGGGCCATGCATACTTCTCTTCACTAAAACTGCATTACAATATATCAGACTTATTTGCAAAAAGTAAAGTTCAACTTATGTACAAAGCATCTGAGCTCCAAAATATAATCTGCAATGTCATTCCTGATAGTGGGGACATAACGCTTTGAGCGAACAATGAAAATATCCATCATGATTATTATGCAATGAGCTGTAGTTAAACGGGTCTATATTCTAAGTTTGAATGCACAATTGTCTGAACGCCGAAAAATTGAACTGGAAAGTTTGAAATGTAAAAATAGCGAAGCCATGGAACACCAAATTTTTTCCCAGGGAAAAAATTTGGTGGGCTGTTTCTGCGGCTTTGCTATTTCCTCCACTGTGGTGCGATCTTGGAGTTGGTATATTTAAGTATGGGGTTGTGGGGGGCACAGCCCCCCACATTGAGTTCACCCTCCACATTAGGAACAGTCTGAAGTCTTTGTGTGTTTTTTCGTTTTGCACTGGAATAGTGATTTTTATTTCTTGGGGGGAAAAAAAATCACTGTTCTCAGTGTTCGAAGTGCTTGCATTTTGAACTTCCGGGTTCGATATTTACATAGTCAAACTTATAACAGTTCAACTATGTGATACAGACCCTAGTTAAACACATAATACTATTTCTAGATATCACCACAACATCTGTTACAATTTGTTCCTGAATACAAGATGTTGTACCATGAAATTCTGCATCTTGAATCTCCAGTTTCTGTTACTGGAAATCAGGAATTTCAGGAATATCAAATATAAATGACAGTGTTAAAAACAGAATAATCTTTCATTTGATCTCCACTGAAATTCTGTGGATTCTTGGATCTGTGAATCTTGTACTTTGGTGCACCAGCCAAAGAACTGTAGGATGTCCTGTTGTTGTTTCGACTGGCTATACATTTTGAGCATCACAGAACTTGTGGTTGATTACCCTCCATATCTAAAGGGCTGCCGGTATTATCAAAATAATGTACAGTTGTGTACACTTACCATAAATGTAGATGTTCGAGTGTATTCACTGTTGCAGTCATTACATTTGGGTAATCTGCTGGCAGGTTGCCCTCAGTCGGCCTGATTAACAAAGTCTTGGGTCCTGCGTCAGTTGCTGTCCCTTCTTCCATGACATCAGGTCATCAGGGGTATAAAACATGCAGCCGACACCATTACATCAGTTTTTCTTGCCCCAGATGACAGGTGCCCCCCAAATGGGGAGCAAAATATATAGATATATAATTAAAAAACACAAAACATATACCTCCAAACAAAAGCAAATACACCAAAAAGGCTTTTAAGCATAGTAAAAGAAAGTAGAGGTATAGTAAGAGAAAAACAGGGGGCTGGAGGGAGGGTAACCAGGACTGCGACAGTGAATACACTCGAACATCTACATTTATGGTAAGTGTACACAAATGTACTATGTTCTTCGTGTTTCACTGTTGCAGTCATTACATTTGGGTAGATTCCCAAAGCTATGGTTGGGAGGATGGATTTATACAGCATTAGGACCAGCTATAAGGCCCTGCAGGACAGCAGTGGCAAAGCCAGCTCTGGATTTAGAGAAGAAAGGTAAATGGTAATGTTTGGTGAACGTATGAGCTGAGCTCTGGGTAGCAGCTTCTAGACTGTCTCTGGTAGGAACACCGCTGAGAAAGGCTGTAGAAGTAAATGCAGCCCTGGTGGAATGAGATCTGATCCCCTGGGGGATAGTTTTACCATGGTGCATTTGAAACAGCCTTTCCCTCTGCCCCTGCAGCAAATGCCACCAGTAGTTGTTCTGATTTTCTTAGTGATTTTGCCCTGTTTAAGTAAAATGTAAGTTGTCTGTGTACATCCAATGAATGCAGAATCTGCTCCCCCTTGTTCTGTGGATTGGGAAAGAAAGTTGGTAAATGAATGGTCTGATTAAGAGCCATACTGGATACCACCTTAGGCATGAAGGATGGATTGGTCCTGAGAGACACCCTGTCTGCATGAAAAATAATGAAAGGCTCCACTGCCACAAGAGCCTGTAATTCAGAAATCCTTCTAGCTGAAGTAACTGCTAAAAGGAAAGCTGTTTTCCAGGAGAGAAATTTTAAGTCTGCAGTAGCAGCTGGCTCGAAAGGAGGGACAGTGAGTTTTTCCAATACAAAATTGAGGTTCCAGGCAGGAGTTGGAGCTCTCCTGGGTGGTCTTAAGGTTTTGGCCCCTCTGAGATACTGTTTTAGCAGAGGATTTGAGAAGAGGGGAGGTTATGTGTTGTAATGAGCTGAAATGGCTGAGGCATGGATTTTTATGGAAGAAAAGGACAGGCCCTTGTGAAGCATCTCAGTTAAGTATTGTAAAATCTGAGGAATATTGGGCACTGCTGTGCTTATTCCTTGTGACTGATTCCAGACACAGAATCTTTTCCATTTGTCAGCATAAGATTTTCTAGTACTAGGCCTTCTCGCCTCCAAAATGACATCCATCACAGGTTTGCTGAGGGATGCTAAGGGTGAATTTAGGTGATTAGCCATGCTGCAAGATTCAAAGTTTGGAGCTGAGTGTGCAGAATTTGGTTGTTCTGATGAGACAGTAAGTAATGTGTCTGAGGCAGGTGCCATGTTGGAAGGTGTGACACATTGCGCAGAAGTGAGTACCAGTGTTGGTGAGGCCAGTCTGGAGCAATCAGAATCATTTTTGGTTTGTCCTGTTTGACTTTTAGTAGAAATTTGGAGGGCAGAGGCAGAGGGAAAAAGCATAGACTGATAGGTTTTTCCAGCTGAATGATAGAGCATCCACTTTCCAGGCTTTTTTGTGGTGAGTTCTTCTGCAGAATTTGTCCAACTGATAATTCTGGGGTGAGGCAAAAGGATCTATGTCTGGACTCCCCCATTTGCGTGTCAGCATGTCTAAAATCTGTGGCTCCAGTTTCCATTCGTGTGGGTCCATGAGATTTCCGCTTAGTTTGTCTGCCAGAGTATTCAGCTTTCCTGGCAGGAATTGAGCTTGTAGTTGTATTTGGTAGGTCAAGGCCATGTTCCACAATGCTATGGCTAGTCTGCAAAGGGGGTAGGAGTGTGTACCCCCCTGCGTGTTTATGTACCACATAACTGTGGTGTTGTCTGTCTTTATCATTAATTGTCCTGAATGAAGGTAGTCCTTGAAGGCTGTCAGAGCATTCTGTACAGCTAGCATCTCTTTCTGATTGATATGAAGGTGCATTTGATTTGGGCTCCATTTGCCCTGAATGCACTTCCCTGCCAGATGAGCCCACCAAGCATAGTCTGATACGTCTGTTGTTAGGGTTTGGGTGGCAGGGGGTGGAGTGAAGGGCAGTCCCTTGTTCTGGTGGCAGGCCTCTGCCCACCATAGGAACTCCAGTTGCAGGCAAGGTATGATAGGAATCATTGTTTCCAGGCTGTGACCATATTGACTCCATAAACATTTTAAGCACCACTGAAGTTTCCTCATATGCAGTCTTGCATATGGAATTAGAAGAATGCAGGAGGCCGTGAACCCCAAGGCTTGCAGAATTTGTCTTGCAGATAGCAGGGTTTTTGTGGCCACCTGTATGAAGTAAGTTACCAAATGATTTTGCTTTTCTGGCGTAAAGTAAGCCATCTGGGCAGTTGTATTCAAGCTTGCACCCAGGAATATAATTTTTTGAGAGGGTACCAGCTGTGATTTCTTTTTGTTTATGGTGTACCCTAGACAAGTTAGAACCCTTTTTACAAATGCCAGATGCTTTAGAAGAATGTCCTTGTTTTCTGCCTGAATTAGACAATCGTCCAGGTATGGATATATCTGAATATTTCTTTGCCTGCAAAATGCAATTACTGGAGACAGGCACTTTGTGAAGACCCTGGGCACAGTAGATAAGCCAAAGGACAGTGCAGAGAACTGGTAATGCAAGTAGTCTGCTTTGAAGTGGAGGTATCTTCTGCAAGATTCCCTGATTGGGATATGCAGGTAAGCCTCTTTTTAAGTCTAGAGTTATCAACCAGGCATCTTTGCCTAGCATAGGAAGTAACTGTTGAAGAGTCAGCATCTTGAATTTTGGAATGTCCAGAAATGTGTTTAGAGTAAATAAGTCCAGAACTGGATGCCATGATATGTCTTTTCTGGGTACCAGGAAAAGTCTTGAATAGAAACCTTGTCCCGTTTCCTCTTCTGGTACTGGTTGAATAGCCCCCATGTTCATGAGGGACAGTACTTGTTTCTGGGCCGCTGCTCACTGATTTGGGGGCAGGTCTGGCCATCCGTTTGGGATTGGCAATGTGTGGAAATGAAATCTGTATCCCTGGGATACTATATTTAAAACTCATTTGTCCTGGGATATACGTTGCCAGTTTCTTGCATGAAGTGCCGTTTTAGCCCCAAAGGGGCGGCTAAGAGGTAAGTGCTTGGTAAGTGTAGAGGGAAGTCATTGAGACTGTTTACCATAGGGAGGTGCCTTGTTGTTTCCAGATTTGGAGGTGGAGGTACCCCATTGTTTTGTTCTAAAAGTCCCTTGTGACTGAAACCTGGAACCTTTGGAATGTCTGGGTTTGACTTGAGTGGCTCTCGAAGAAACTGGAAAGGACCAGTTCTTAGTAGGCCAGTGCCTACTAAATCTCGGAGATTGCACTTGTTAAGAAATCTTTCACAGTTTGCATAGATTTAGCTTTATCTTCCATCTTTTTTAAAACTTCTTCAGCCTTATTACCAAAGAGACGGTCCTGTTGTAAAGGAGCATCCAACAATTTTGCTTTAACATGATCAGGCAGAGTTTGCTCTTTGAGCCAAGCATGCCTTCTTAGCACAGGCCCAGTTACAGCAGCCCTGCAAGAGGCCTCCAAAGAATCAAAACCACATTGCAAAGTATGATTTCCAACTTGTTCAGGTGAATGCAATAAATCCTGTAAATCTTTATTTTCCACACAGTCAGAAATTAACATCATTTTCTGTTTAAGCAGTCCCATGATATGCTGTTGATATTTAAGCATATGAAATTGACATTTTAAAGCCCTGATTGCCAAAGTTGCAGAAATGTAAACCTTCTTACCCCATCTATCCAGTGCCCTGGAATCTCTATCAGAAGGGGTAGGATTTGTAGCAGTAGAGGCCTTAATGCCCTTGGGACACAGAGAAATGGTTTCAGGATCTGCAATAGGATTTTTAAAAAGGAATTTGTGGGAGTCAGGAACCCTGTAGTATCTGATTGGCTTACAAGTAGCCGGAGGCAGAGCATCAGGAGCCACACTAGATTCTGAAAAAAAAAATCATCAACAATGTCTAGAACAGGAGGTATAGCCAAAGGCCTATGCTGAGGAAGAAGAAGAAAATCCCTAAGTCTCTTTTTAGATTCAGAGAAATCCTGACATTCCCAGTGGAAATGTTCCCTTAAGGTATGTAAAGTTTCCCCAAAAGAAAAATCCTCAGGGGGAGAAGCAGAAGGAATGGAATCGTCTGCATCAGAGTCCTAATAAGTAGGTATTGACAAATCCTGTTCATTAGAAGAGTCAGAAGAAATAGAATTCTGTTCAGAAGATTCATAATCAATGTCTTGCCTAGGCCTCTTAGAAGGAGGGGGTTGGCTACCCCTGATCAGAGTAATTAAATCTTCAGCCATTTTGATCATTGTTTTTTTAGGCATAGGGGCCTGCACATGTGGCCCAGGCGTCTGTTTTTTAGACATAGATTTAGATTTTGGCCTTAGTTTTCAAGATGGCATCGGTCTAACATACAAATCTGTAGGCCTGAAAACACCCTCAGAAGCCGGTGCCTGCACAGCGGCTCCAGACCCATCTAAGGTAGAGACATCCCTGGGTTCTATAATTGAAGCATCACGCGGCATACTGGACTCTGAATGGGTCTCAGTAAAGGCCTGCTAATCAGAAGTGACGGGTATCAGGGGCCACTGAGTACAGGCGAACTGGTGACTGACTTAGGAGAAGCGTCGTCGTCAGTTTTGGACCTCGATGGCCTGTCTCTGTCATTTTCTTTGTGTTTTTTATGTATTCCGGTAGTCAGATTGCTAACCAACGCCATTTCTGGATAATTAAATCATGAGCCAAAATATTTAGAAGCAAAACTATACTGATGTTTAATAGTGCATTGATTAAATTTAGCACAAAACCGACAGCAAGGTAACATTGTGGTCAGGGCCTAGGCAAGGAATACAGTACAAATGAAAATCCTTATGAGGTATTTGCTTCCCACAAGTAATGCAATTATTAACTTTTACTGACATCGGTAAGGAGCAAGAAAAAGTTTCCCCAATGGGATACTTAGCTTTTTAGTTGAAGACTTCGGTTCTGAAACTCGAAAACGAAAATTTCTGGAGTCGGCCGACTGGCACTTGCGAACTGCTTCTGCTTTGGGCACCGTGCGGCAAGAAAGACTGATGTAATGGTGTCAGCTGCATGTTTTATACCCGACGACCTGACGTCATGGAAGAAAGGACAGCAACCGACGTAGGACCCAAGACTGTTAATTAGGCCGACTGAGGGCAACCTGCCAGCAGATTACCCAAATGTAATGACTGCAACAGTGAAACACGACGAACATCTATTAGATTCTAAATTTTCATCATCAGGAAACGTATAGGAGAATTATATGCTTTATGGCTTTTACATTCCCTTTTGACCCTATCCATTTTCTTCATCTTCCAAGATTTGTTGATAATAACAGCTTTGTCAATTCTTTTAAAGGTTTCAACCTACTCTACATTGTATTTGTCAAATACTAATGCATTCTTGATGCTATCATTTATTCCTGATATTTCAGATTCTAACAATTCCATAATCTTGGCATTTGCCTTAATTAATATTTCCATGTTCTCAAAACCACATCTATCAAACAAGGCCAATAATTATCTATGGGATTCACTTCCCTCTTTGACCCCATTAGGAAATTTCAAAACTCACAGACCATGGGGTACAACTTTAGAGGCAATGCATTCCTAAAATTACTATTTTCAATTTGTAAATTTTAGTATTTAGTAAGCTTTTTCTCAAACAGTTTCAGATTTTCGAGTAAAGCACAATTCTTGAAGTTAGAGTCATTACTGTCTCCATACAAAATACTCCTTAAACCAATCATGGTGGAAGGGCAAAGACAAACCTGTATAAAGAGTCTCTGGCAATTTCTGACCACTATCAGAACTGCCTCTCACTTTGTCAACATAAGTTGGTATATTAGATAAATTATATTTCTTATGAGACACAGTCATAGGGGTTTTGGGTTGAAGAAATGCTAACTCTGGCCAATCAGCACCAGTGGTACTATGAGAAATTGTACACTAAAAATTGTAGAGTCTTTACACTACTCTATAATCCAGAGACAAACATCCAAAATCAGAGTTGGTTCCATGAGGGTATGAAAACTCTTACCTTAGTACACCAATTCCATGAGCTTCTAGTTCATTTCCAAAGGCAGAAGTGACCAGCACTAGAGAATGCCATTATGAAAATAATTCTCTATAAAAGGTCCCACAAAGACTTCTCCAAGATTACGGTGATCCCCAGGGCCTGCAACTATGGCATAGCTCAAGGCAGGACTGCTGCTAGTACTTTATTAAGGTCATAAGGAGTTAGTCATTCAGGTAATGCAGCATTAGCAGACCATAATTATGCAAGGTCTTTGCTGGAAACCCAGTAAACACTTAGAAGATACAAGGCAAGGCAACAGTCACAGCCTGTAAAAAAAACTAATTGTGAAATGACAGAATGCTTACAATGACCCAGTTCTGACGAACAGGTATCTATCATATCTGGAAACACCCTCAGCCTCAAGTGTACCCCTGTAAATGATAACATTCGTCAAGCCATTTGTAACAAGTGGAAAATTACACAAGGGAACAGTGAGTTATTTAGGATTGTTGGCAGTCAACCATTGTTTGTATATAAGACCACCAATAGTCTTAAATTTGTACTGCAAAATGATAACACTAAAATTGTTCCTTTTTTCATTAATAAAGTCAAAGGAACTTATAAATCCGGGGATGTGTTGTATATAGGTTTATTTTAGAAGGGTCCTATGCTACTTTGGAACATCTGGATTGGACTATTGAAGCACATGGTCATTTTACCTGTCAGTCAAAAGGAGAACTTTATACTAGTAATATGTTGAGGATGTCAGGCTTTTTATATAGGAATGACTGCTAGAATTTTAAGTAAAAGAATTAAAGAACATCTGTATTATATTAAAACTAAGAACATTAATAATGCTTTGTTTAAACACTTATGTGGGTGTGTTAAATACAAGAAATTTTAATTTTTGGTACTTGAACAGATTCCAGATGATTTAAGGTGAGGGGATTAAAAAAAAAAGACTGGAAATGAGAGAGAGTGAATGGCAGTCCCCTTTGTGCATCTTCTGTGGGTTATTATTTCAATGCTAATATCGCTGCAAAAGAAATCTAGCAGAAATGGCAAAGGAAAATAAATCATAGTATTTGGTCAGGAAAAAAATCTTAGGCTTTAGCAGATTGCCTTCTTCCCAATTACATAACAAATCAACTCCTTCCTAGTGAACACTACGTCCATAGGGAAACAAAATGTGCTCTGGTTACAGTCCGCAATGGCAGAAGCCATTACTCACCAAACATATTTTATTGTTTTAATTACATAATAGTGGCTTTTCCCCATTTTTTTGCTCTAATGTGGTTTCAACCGCATATGTTCAATGGTTACTACTGTGTACA
Organism: Protopterus annectens; assembly: GCF_019279795.1. Classification (NCBI taxonomy): domain Eukaryota; kingdom Metazoa; phylum Chordata; order Ceratodontiformes; family Protopteridae; genus Protopterus; species Protopterus annectens. Next base: position 714,340,726 of record NC_056730.1, on the reverse strand, counting down.
GGTATATATAGTAGATCTGCAAACAACAGTTTAGTGACACCATTTTTATTATTTTGCAGTTATACATACTGCAAAAATATATTGGCGGATAAGCTCATAAACATTAACTTTGCTTAACAATGATCAAAAAGTAAAGGGTAATTGGGAACATATTTTCTGGGAGTGCAGTGAGTTGGCAAACTTTAAAGATTCCCTGTGAGATGCACTGTCAGAGATGTTGGGTAGGTAGACTGGTGTGATGAGGGAGATGATTTTTCTGAGCTATGATACAGAATCAGAATTGCCTAGACATGGTTAGGCCTTGCAGTGTCTAATTATGGTGGCTGCCAAAAAAGCAATTACAAGAAAATGGAAATCAAAATCTAAACTAACTATACTACAAGTAGTGACTAACATAAAAGAGGCAAAACAACTGAAATTGAGTTCTTTAGAAAATGGCAGGAGCAAACTACATAAGAAAAATGTGAATTGTGGGAAGAAAACATACAGGGGAGGAATGAGGTTTAAAAGAAAGCAGAACTACAATGAGCTATGTAATGTCTGACTGAAAATGACTGGGCAGATTAGAAGTGATGTATGTTTGCAACTGGTAGTCTGTCAGTATGGTTTTTGATGTAAAATGCTTGCAACTAGGATTGTATCAGTGTGGTTTGTCTTCATTTATATAAATGTATGATTGCCTATGCCATAAGTGATGGTTTAATAAAGATGTTTCTTGTTTAACAAAGAAGGGCAGAAATTGAATAATTTATGCAATGTTGCTTAGGTTATATAATATACAGCAATATATGTGAAGTACAATGTTTGTAAACGTGAACTTGTTAATATAGTTTGATTACTTTTACATAAATGTAAATTTGCTTATGTCACAAGTAATAATTCAATAAAGGTTTTAAAAAAAAACAGTGATCAAAAAGTTATGGTGGCTGGAATGGGACTCCTCCCTCCTAATCCTATCTGCATCTTCTCACTTCCTTTTTGTGCCTTACAAGTAAAAATAAATAACCTTTAAAAAAAGAAAATATTGTCTCATATATTCTTACTAATTCAGGAACAAGATAGCTTTCAACAAAATGAGTAACTGGATGCTAATATTTGTAAAAGAAATTTATTACATGAAAGAATATTAAATCTGTAAGTAGAAGCAGGTACTTTACATTCGTAAGCATCAATATGAAATCAAAAAACGTACTGCACTGGAAGGGCGCTTCTGGCTATTTGTGCAAAATCCATCCTCTTGCATTCGACCATCATGCAGATCTTCATTTGAACAAATCTGTTTGTAGAAGATTAGAGAGTCAGTTACCAATCCAGGAGGTAACACCTAACATGTTTATAATAATGCAATTGTATAAGCAATCATTTACAAATTTACTGACATTTATTAAGTAATGGACTGATTGTATTAACTTCCACTTGTTTAATTGGTTGAAAATCTATGATCTCAAGGGGTAAGAATCACTGCTCAAAGTTGTGATACCCTTCTTCAAGCGTATAACCTCTAAGAATGGAAAAGGAATGTAATGTCAGAAAAGAGTACCTATATGAAAATGGAATGCTACTAACAATGAGAAATATTCCATAATAGAATATACAAAGCATGTACTCACCAGATCAGTCAGTATGGGAAGAGACCTGCTGGAGTGATAAACTGTAAAGATTTGCTCTTCTGATATCCTTGGCTTTACACAAATCTAAATTTTCTCTCATAGCTACACCTATAGGCCAATGCACCTCTTGTGTGCACTCTTTGTGATGTTGCCGTACTCCAGGTAAAAGGATGTTCTCAGTTCCTGTGTTAATAAGTTTCACCCTTATCTACTGGATACACAGAAAGGCAGAAAAAACAGAAACATTCAAAAATAAAAACTATATACTAGCCCACATACAGGAAACCCATCCATAAATTTATGATAGAGGCCTTTCAAATACAGGAAGATGGCAGCAAGGTAGTAAATACTCATTGTAGAAGGTGCTTCAAAGATGACCTCATTGTGGATTAGCTGGTATACAATGAGCACATATTTCTTACATCTGATTTTGCAATCCTTTAACAGATAATTACTTGAGAAGAATCCTACCTAAAAAAAAAATTAAAAATCTCAGATGACAAGAATCACAGGAAGGCCAAAAGGAAGGGCATTTACTGAAGCACTGAAGTAACAAAAGGATGCATAACTCTTGGAATCATAGTCCAAGCAATAATGTTTGGTGAAGAAGCAGACTGATGACCTAGTGGCTGTTGCAAAAACGCCCACAGTAGAGGTGCTTCTGAAGCAGGTACCGGAAACAGCCATACCCCTGGGGGGGGGGGTCTTTCAAAGCAGCTTTTCCAACACAGAGTCAAATGTCTGATGGCAAGAAACAATGAACTTAGCAATTAAAACTGGAAGGGGATTGTTTTCTCACTGCAAGTTCATCTCTTCCTAGAGAAAAGGAGATGGACAAGTGTTCTGCACTCATGAACTCATGTACCCTCTTTACATAAAAGTTAAGTTGGAAGGGAATGTTCAGGGAAGAGGCAAACCCTAGATTCTGCCCTGAAAAACACAAAGAAATACATAACTTCTGAAACCTCTACGGGAGAAAATATTGGTGATTCCCAAGGAGCACTAAACTATGAGAAAGACCAAACAGGATTCCCTAAAGATAAAAGCCTGCGGTTCTAAACTCCTGCAAGCATACATAATAATCATGCAGAACAATCTTCTAGAATCATATCAGAAGACAGAACTATATCAAAAAATTGAGTGATTATTGCCAGTGTCAACTGGCATGTTTGTCAAGCTCATAGCAATGGTGGTATTCTGCAAGGTGGGTAGAAACTCTAACATAAAAAAAGTATGCAGAAATTGAAAAAGATAACTTATGACCACTTAGAAAAGCCAAACAAAGACACTGCTGAAAGGTCTTCTTCACAGAATACTGGAACTCAGAATCAGAGACTTCTGCCATCTTCTTTAGAGCCTGAGCCACAACGAAGGAATGGAATCTGAGGCAAATAATCAAGAGCGCCATGTCCTATGGCATGAAAGTATAAAACTCTATTACCTGCCCTGTCAAAGTCATTATACTCGTTATCAAGTGGTAAGATGGAAAGGTACCACAGTCATTGGAACGAATGACTGAATAAAGAGATCATAAAGGAAACCGCCATAGGATGACTGGTATGGATATCTCTCCACTTTATTGGGTAAAGGCTACGGAGTTTTCTGCTTTCTTGAGAAGAGAATGAGCAGAGTCAAGAGTGTTTCAATGTTACATATATGTCAACCCTTAGGGAAAGCCTGATAGGAACGTTAACCCAAGGTTCCTTATCCTTCTTACTCACATAATTGTCAAGATTTTTCTGGGGGCAGAATGAACTACAGGACAGTCCATAATGAACTATACAATCCTCAACATATCCACAAAGAAGGGGTCATTTGGGTGAGAATAATAAGGGGAAGTCTCATTAACTGTTATCCATCACAGAGACTGTGACCTCCATATTGTATTATTCTTCCCAATATACTGATAGAAAAGGAGATTCACCTCTACTCATAGTTCCAGCAGTGAGTTGTTTATTACTGCCCAATGTGCAAGGCAACAATAGTGTTAACATGCAAGTGTCTGGCGATGGGGCATCAGCACTAGGGCAACAGACACCAGAGGTGGGCATATGTCATAATAGCCAGCTCAGGGCTTTTATATGATAAGTGATATGTCTGATAAGTCATTTATCATCCAGGGGTAGATCTGGGAAGCAAAATCATCAATCTTGAGTGCAACTGCTGAGTTACCATCTCCTTGATATGCATGCAAGGCCTGCAACTCTTGTAGGTTTTCTATCACAGACCAATGATGGGTGTGAGCCTACTTCTCATTAGTCAAGGGGAATCTGGCACCATATGAGGTCTGCAAGACAGCAAAGTGGGTAGACTTGGAAAAGAGGGAGATGAAACCAAAATATGGCCTCGGATGTATGCAATTTCTCATACTTCGGGCAGCATTCTGGGACCTGCACATGGTAACTTTGGTTGCTGTCATCCTCACAGACTCAGGGTAAGTCTAAACTTTCAACCTTCTTTATCTGTAGTTGGAAGGGTTAAATGCTGGCACTTATGACGATGTGTGATGTCATGCTCCTTACCCAAGCAGTAGAGTGCTAGTGTGAATCCTGGCTCAAGATCTGGTGACCGCAGAACACTTAGAAAGTTTTAGTTTCTTAGGTATCAAATGTAAACTTTTCCATAATGAATTATGGATAGACACCTGAAATACGTGAATAACAGAAAAGAAATGAGGGATGCAGGGGTTGTGCGCAATTCCTCAGCTGACAACAACTGTAGAGTAAAGACAGAAAACAAATCTCATTAATTTGTGGATATCAAAAGAGGAAATAAAAATTATCTCCATAAGAAGGCTTACGAATTCAGAACAATGACCTTGAAGGGGACCCTCTACATTGAGAATGATTAGGTACTCCTCACTTGAGGAATCTGTCTCCACACAAACTACTTGAATTCCTATCTCTTACGCTCTGGTGCACATTGTGATGTCATAATTCTGGTATGGGGGAAAACATCCAGCCCTCATGCTCTCAGCTCAAATCCTGCTAAACTTAATGGACATAAATATGGAAAGAAAAAAAGAATACATAAGCTATTAATTTATAATCATATTACAATTACCAGGACATCCATTAGTATACACAGATAAATGGACATCCAAGCAAATAAGGACAGCGGAAGGGTATTAAATATCCACTGTGGAAGGTCCTTACAGAGATCAAATTATAGGGTGAGTACTCAGTTAGCTGTTACATCTTACTTTGAGAAACTTCTGCACAGGAAATCTGTGGGGAAAAAAACAGCACAGAAAATTTCCAATGTAGCTGAATCTTACAAGCAAGGCCTCTGAAGTCTAATTCCTGAATCAGCAGACTTCTAGTTGGATACGATCTGACTACACTAGAAAGGGTAAAGGGTGTAACAGGTCACTACTACTGACAAAAATGGTGCAGCTTGCAAACAATATGAATATTATTTGTAAAAACCTCCAAAATCTCCTTTCCCAGGGCAAATGATAAGACAATCTGGTCTGCCTGCTTGAATCTGTGCACCATCTACAGGTAAAACCTAAGGTGAATCTGCTAAGAGGGAGGGTATGAAGCTCTCTCTTTCTGTTCTGGAGGATGCCTCTGTTGAGAAAATGAGGTTAATGGACTGATTTAAAAGAATTTCCAAAATGATTTCTAGAAGGAAATATGTGTTGGTATTAGGGAATCTTGTAAAAAAATTAAAAATGAGATACTTGTTAAGCTAGGTCAAAGGTTATTTCCTTCTTTGGACTTTGGTTTGTTGAACCATACCTTCTTGCTCTTGAGCACATAACTGTAGAAACCAGAATGCACTCTCCTTTATTCAAATTAAAGGTACAGAAAGCCCTGTTTTTGGGGTAGGGTGGGGTTACAAATACAGAGACTGACTATCAGTGTGAATAACAAGAGGAAAAGGAAGGAAACAGCTACAGAAGTGCCTTCTGGGAGATCTGCTTAGAGGCAAAGCTCAACTATCGCCTATAAGAACTCGGGACACTCTATTCTTGCACTTAAAAATGTATCCTTACTAAGAAGGAAATATTTTCCAGTTTAGAGGTAGACAGTCCTTTTCTGACCACCATTTGACTTTTTTAACGCTTTATTTTCAATGTCTTGCACTGTATTTATTTTATTTTCTACTCAGAGTAGTTAAGAAAACAGCCAGAATGAGATCTGTGGAGTGCAGAAAAATGTGAGCATCACAGCCAAGGAATGCAAAATTAAAGGAATTTCATATCCTGGTATATCCAATAAGGACACAATAGCAGCTTTCCATGCAGCTAAAATGCAGTCCACTGAAACTGTATGCAGCCAGGCAATGACTTTAGGTGCAAAGCATGCAAAACAAACAAAGAAAAAAAAAACAATGTGGTCCATCCCCAAATAATTTTAGAATCCAGTTGCAACTGAAGAGACTGAAGCCGGAGATGAAAAACCTGGAGGCCATGGAAGCTGAAAGAATAAAGCAGCTTGATATGCAAAAGGAGTAAGAATAGACAGGGAGTCAAAAGCTCAAGAAAGAGAGAAGCAGAACCAGCAAGAGAAGGTGGTGCCTGTCCTATATCAAAGACAAGAAAATACTGAGGGGAAAGCTGAACACTAGATGTCAAGTTCAGTACCAGACTGTTTCCTTAGTATAAATAGGGGCTGACTTTGATAGTTTTACTTGGGCATTTGAAAGGGTGTGCAATCAACAACAAATTGATAAAGGGCAATGTATGATGTATTCAACTCATCTACATAACAGTAAGGTAATGCATGCTGTAACAAAAGTGAATGACGTGGCTTGCTTGAATTATGATAAACAATGTTTATTTGAATGTTTTGAACTGCCTATTGAGGCTTTCAAAAGGAAAGTTAGAGAGCAAAGAAGAAAGGCAGATGACAGTGTGAATGGTTATGTTGTGGACCTAAGTGCTTATTTTCATAGATGGGTGAGTGGATGTCAAGTCATAGCATCTGAGAAATTATAAGACCTTTTGATAAGGAAACAAACACTCAGTACTTTGCCTAAAGACATCAGAATCTGGTTAGTAGATCAACTGTAGCAGTACAAATTAATTTGAAGGAGGTACCCAACACTGCACAGGGGCTATAAGGGAAATCCACATGAGAGCAATCCAAACTCTCACAGCAGGATGAACAGAAAAAGTGGAAAACACTGGCTCAAGTACATGACATGGCTTTGAGATAAAATGTTTCCATTATAATGAGTTGGGCCATTTATGGTGTAAGTTCCCGCAACAATAATTTGGGGAATCTAAACCATGAGAGAGCTAATGAAAGCAGCAACACAATAACAGTCTTTTGTCTTAAAACTGCAAATGATAGAGAGTAGGCAGACTGCTGCTAAGATGGATACTGCAGGCGATATAGCTATTTTAAGTCTGTAGTTGTTAAAAATATTACCTGTCCAGGCAGCCCACTTTGGTTACAGTCATGAATGGGATATCTTTCCAGTTACTACTGGTAGCAGTTCATTTGACTTGAAAGGGGGCAGGAAGACAAGCAGGTGTCAATGTTGGATGATATCCCAACAGATGATCTAATAAGTAATAACTATGACAATACAAAAAACTATGAACATGTAGTTATATGTAGCTAGACCTGGAGGTAATCACATGTGAAAGGTACCAGGGTCAGACCCAGCCAGTGTCCACACCTCAAATAGAGGCTTGTAATTTGGTCATTCATATTAGTTATAAGTCTGGACCAAAGCTATAAATGGTTAAAATAATTGGCCTTGTGTTGGCAGACGTTATTTCAGGGGAAGAAATGGCTGATAGCAGTAAGTCTAAATCTGAGACACAGTTGTCAAAAAATGCTGGACTTCAGTTAGAGGGAGACTTGGGGAAAATCACAAAAAGCAAGTTAATACAGGCAGATCTCTTTGATGTTAGTTTATAAAACTTGAGGGAGACACCAAGGGGCTCCTAATTCTCAAAGGCAAAGGCAGTCAACATATTAAAAAAGGTACCGTTGCACAGAAAGTAGACTCCTAAAGGAGAGCTACAGGGATAAGTGATATAGCAGCTGACTGTAATAAGAGCCTATCATCACACATTTCTAACCATAGCTTGTAATATTCAGTTTTCAGGCAACATGAGCAGAAAATGCAAAACATCTACAGGCCAGGCATTGCAAAAACCTAAACTGGTACTACAAAGCTAGTGCACAGTGTCAAAAAGTAAATAAGACAGGAGATAAATCTAAGATGCACCCAACTGGAACAGTGCAATGTAGATACAGTCAAAAAGGTAGGGTTAACTATCAAGGCAAAGAGATGCCTGTTAAATAACTGCAGAGTTTTCTATTTTAATAAACAGAAAACTATGTCCTCAGACTGAACAACAACTCATATATTGTAATGAGTTTTAGCACTTCTGTCCCAACTCATAGGACTTGTTCAGAAGCAGCCCTCACAATATACTGCCGTTAAATAATCAAATATCTAGTTATATTTAATGGCAGTATGTTTTTTTAAACACTTTTATTAAATGATCATGTGACATAGGCACACTAGCTAATGGCAGTATGTTGTGACGTGATTGGATATCTGAGTTTCAGGACACAGAACTCCTTTTTTTAATTAGTCAGTCGTTTTATACTGTGAAGGACCCTTGTGAGTGGATTTGCAGTAGCACAGCAATGATGTGACAAATGGGGCAAATGCCCTGGACGCAAAGTGTTTTTTTTTTTTTTGGCTCTTCACTTGAAGAGCTGGGAGGCCATGGATTGGCTGTTGCACTGTTCATAGCCAACTGCAAAGTAGTCAAAGATTATTTTTTTTTCTGAAAACTGGGTATGTTTGTGTGTGGGGTTAGGTGGTTGTATAGAAGAAAGTCAATTTTTACAGTAGGCCAAAAACTTTTTTTTTTTCAGATAGCTGGGGGAGGGGTGGATTTGGAGAGGCAGGGATTGGCTGGCTGCAGTGTAGGAGGCCGATCAGCTTTATATAGTTAGTTGAAGACATTTTTTTTTTTTTTGCTCTTCTCTACAAGAGCTGGGGGTATGCATGGACTGGCTACTACGGTACTATAGGGGTACATGTGGATTGGTTGCTATACTACAGGAAACCAATGGGCTTTCTTTAGTAAAGGAAGGTCCTTTTTATTTTCCCCCTCTTCATCTGAAGAGCTGAAGGGATGCTGTATAATTTCAGGGGATCAAGATTGGGCATTAGATGAACCAGCTATGGTTCTGTGTATTTGCCAACTTTTCTATCCTGTCAATAAAAGCTATGAGGGTCTTTCCAATAGAAAAATGCATGTGTTATGAATTGTACCTTTCACCTTGTGCTTTGTTTGCTTGAGAATCTCTCACCAAAAATCATGTTAAGTCTTAGAAGGAGGGAGATAATGGGAGAACGTGAATAATAATTAAAGATGTTAGCTGTCTTTCAATAGTGAGGTTGATAAATACCAAATTATATAGATGTGTAGAACAGCCCTAGGGGAAGGTTCACAAGGATGGTTGGCATACACTGCGACAATCCAGAAGTTATATGTTTTGCAGGGACATTCACCAGCTGACATTCAGAAATATTCAAGTCCAGTATTTATGAGACCCTACATTAAAGGCATTAAGGGATATCCTCCCCTAAGATTCAGAGGGACAAGGTTATGGTGTTCTTCTTGACAGGTTGCACAATGGTGGATATTAGGGATAATATCATGTTCCTATGTAATAAACATTTAAGATATGATGCTATTATTGTTGCTGCAGGTTGCAACAATCTATCTGGGACTAACATTGGTGTTTTTTTACTGACGGTGTAAGGGTCTTAATTCTACGAAGTAAGTCCATTGATTTTCAACTTGTACTTTATGACATTCTTCCTGTACATTGTTGTGCTGGTCCCATGAAAGTACAAGCTAGGAAATTTACCAACATAATTAGGAATGAATCACAAAGATGTTCAGTGAAAACCTTCTTTATATTGGAAAAATGTAGAAGACAAAAAACTCTATTTTTGTAAAGGTAATTTACAATTTAGTCACCAGGGTAATTGCATGCTAGGCAACATGCTGACCAGGTTGGTAGAACATTTTTGGGTTAACCCAGTTAGGTGATTAAGCACTCCAAAACTTCTTTGATGCTAGCAGTTTGAACAATGTTACCAAGAACTGGTTCAGCCAAAGTAATAAACCTGTACCCATCCTGGATTATAAAGACCATCATATACATAGAACAGATAAAAAAGAGGAGCTGTTTCCATCTATGAGTTTACCACACTTACTTCAAGGCAATTACACTCAGATGTGTTAATGGAACAACTGGCAGTATGAACTGATACAGGCAAACTTAGTTGTGACGTGGCACTTGTTTGCAGACCCCTTATATATCCCCAGCAATGGAGGCTAAGTTATGTAACTATATCAGCAGTTGTTTCTTGAGCAGGTTTGAAATTATTACAGGAAATATTAAGGCTTCAAATGTTGACTGGTATGTTCCATTTTCCAATTCTAAATTCAATGATAGGTTGCTTGAAGACTGCACAAAATATTAGTACTCTGAAACAGTAATGGATCTAACTAGGTATGATAACACTCTTGAATTGGTTTGGCTTAATAATAAGCATTAAGTTTCATGTTGCTACACTAAGCCTCAGCTAGGGAGGTCAGGCCATCTCAACAACAACTATTAGCAACAAGGACTGGATGAGTTATAAGGAAACTCTACCACTCAGATTGCTCTGTAATTAATTCTGAGATGCAATCAAGGAACTGGAAAACAAGTATGAAGGGTATGATGATTCAGAAAAGCTGGACAAATATTATAACTTTACTTAAGATCCGATAAATCATTTTGACCCCCTTGATAAAACTACTGAAGTTATGAAGAATGCCCCCCCTCACCGATGGACTAATAGGTTAGTGCATCTGTATCTTAGGTACAGGAAGAACAAATTATGGAGGAAATACAGGGCTCATCCCTGTCTGGTTAATAATGTTTGTGATAACAAGGCTAAAAGACTTTTTAGTGAACTAGCAAATAATGTTAAGACTGGTTACGTGATCACTTTGGCAGGTAATGCCAACAACAAGGCCCTATTTAGGCACTTTGTCTCTAATGGCATGGATGAAATCCTGGGATTCATGCTGAAGTTAGAAGAGTGTTTTATTACTGAACCAACTAAGCTGGTAAAGATGTTTGCTGATGTTTTTTTCATTAGACTGTTAAGGTAAAGGTTCTCCAAATTCATTAACATTTGATGTCCTGTAGTACTTGTCCTGAAATTCTGACACAGACCATTAAAAAAGCACTAATGGACATGAAACCCAAATATGTTGCAGTCCCTGAAGGACACAATGGAGATTTTTTGAAAGACACAGTCAGAAATTTGATACCTTGCCTCACTGATTTGTTTCACAGGACATTATTTAAAGGCTAGTCATTCCTATTCATAAACATCAACCCAGTTTAACTGCTGAAAACTACAAGCCGATCAGCCCAACATCCATACTGGGGAAATGCTTTGAGCATGCCTTATGCTTATTACTTCAACGTTTCACTGACTTTAGTTCAGTCACTGTCATCATGTTTTTTACCTGGGCACTCTTGTTTAACAAATGAGAACACCATCAGCTGTTTGAATAATGGTTTTGCAGTCAGTGTTATTTATTTAGATTTTGCCAAGGCATTTGATTTGATTCAGTTTCTCACAATGTCTTGCTAAATATCATGGTTAAATTGAACACTGACCCATACGTGGTAAGATGGGTAGAAAACTGGTTGCTGAATAGGAAATTTAAGGTTAGACTTAGGAACTGTTGCTCCAAATATATATGCAGTACTGTCCCTCGGGGATCTGTTTTTGGTCCCTTGCTTTTCAGTCTCCCTTTTCTGGGCTACCCCTGTCTATAAGAAGGTATTTCCCGGTAAGTTTGCTGATGATACCAAAATCAGCTGTCCTGTAATCAACATTAATGATCATTTTTATCTCCAAGGTTTTCCAGATAACTTAGTTCAATGGACTCTTTCTAAGGGTGTGACTTTTAACAACAAAAAGTACATGGTGATAAACTTCAGGTATCGTAACTGTATGTACCATCATGCCTTTGGTAACCACATACTATCAGTGACTATCCAGATTAGGGAGATTGAGTACTAGTAGAACTCACTCTAAAATTTGATGAGTAAAACTATTAGGAAGTATTACAGACTAATCCTATTACTTGTAATGAATGTTTAGCCTATCATAAAGTATTGCGGTTCCCTGTGTGTGCTCAAGACTTTTCATTTGAAGATGCTCAAACACATTCAGAGGATCTACACAAGACAGATATCTGAGATTAAGTAGATGACATACAGGAGGAGACTTGCACAACTGTCCCTATATTCTATAGGTTACAGATTATTAAGTGGGGATATACTTATAGTTTATAAGTGCCTAAGAAATGAAATCATGGCTGCTACATTGGGTATTTATTTTATTAACCATAATGCCCCTAGTAGGAATAACATTTAATACCACATTTTTAAGGACTTTAACAACGGTAAGCATGCCTTTCTTTTTTCCGTTACTTTCTGTGAATAGTCATTATCAAATCTGATAACAGAATTACCAATTTTTGAGAGGGGGATTTGCCCAAGCAATTCTAATAACAAGTTCTTTGTCCAGATGAAAGATGAATTTGACAACTATATACATGGGAGAGACTCCTGTCTTAACTGGTAGTTTTGAGAAACATCTATGAGCTCTCTCTGTACAGTATGGCAAGCCCTCCTGAAGACTTAACCCCTTTGTAATCTAACTGGTAAAGAAATTAACCATGTTTTCTCCTTCCATTTTCTCAGTCACATCAAAAAGTCTGACACTATTTCTTCTTTTCCAGTTTTCTAGAGTATTCCGTGTTATCCAATAGGCAGTTATTTTATTTTAGCAAACATTCAGTGTGGTTTTCCTGCTTGCCCAGTCTTTGCTTGACGTCATTTAAACATGTTTCTATGCTGTCTGTGTGAGCATTTTACTGATAGATCATAGTCTTTAGAAGTTCAAACTGTTTTTTGCTATTCTCTTGTACAAGATCTTGTTTTTTATCCGTATTGTCTATATTTAAAGATAATTCCAGTATGGCTGATGATATCGTCTGGAAATCTTTTGTTGTAGAAAGTCTCTTGCCCAGCAGTTTTGGAAACTGACACCCTTTAAATGGTTTGCTGATATATATGCTTACAGGATTTTTTTTAATTATTAACTTTTGATTAATATAATTTGATCCTGAGACAAAAGACACATTTTCATTCACTTCTAGCACTGATAAGATCACATTTCATAATAAAATCCTATCAAAAATGTCTGATAGTATAGAACAACTAAAGCCTGCAAAACTCAAGCCATTATAGTAGTCACAGCCATGGCTAATATGCGCATTTCAGAGCAGCCTGCAGCATGTAATCAGCTGTTATGGCATTTAAGACAGAGTGGCAAACATCACTGTAAATGCTTCCAACAGCTCACTGTTTACATTTATTTCAGAGTTAGGAAGATTTTGTTATGTGCATATGCTGATCTTGATGTTAAAGTGACGTCTTCCTGCATGGGTAGTGACTATAAGGCTCTCCAATTTACAATCATTTAAACAAGTACATACAATGATAAACTATTTGATACTAATAGATAATTTCATTCTAAATGCTGTTTAAAAACTAAGAATTCTACAACTGTAACAAATAAGACTTGCTTACATTAGTCAGGCTATCCCAGAGATCTTCATTTTTAGTGTTTCTATAGCTATAACGACGAAGATATTGCACAATTCCAGCTTTAAATGCTTCAGGAGTCATATAGTCCCTCAACATATTCAAAATACATGCTCCCTGAAAAAAAAACAGTTTTCATTATAAGTCTTATAAAGTTAATAACGTATAAAGTTTACAGAACTAAAAATGTTTCAGTAATGGCCATTATAAATACTTAAAACTGACTGGCCTAAACTTAAAGTCGTTAGGCTGATAATACAGCATACAGAGCGTGATATAAAACAATGACAGACAGTACAGAGGAACTAAAGCAGATTGCCACAGAACTTTTACAATCCACCATGTGTGCTTCCCTTATGAACATGTCTTCCACCTTCTGTACCTGGCTATGCTTTGAACGAAATAAAAAAAAAAAAAGATTTTTATGATTAGTAAACAGGCAATTTCATATCATCGTTGCTTCCCTTTTATAGGTGACAGTAATCAGAATACTATAAATTTGTTCTTCCTTATTAATTGAATTCCCTAACTTCCCTATTAAAAAAAAACCTTATGGAGCAACAATAGCACCCTATCTATAAAATTAAATCAATCAACCAACTAATATAGATATGGAAGAAAGCCTTGTCTGTAGGTCAAGGAGGGCTTCAGAAATAGAATCAGTTGGTCTTCTTAACACTGTGCTTTGTTGACTTTACAATAAGTTGATTAGAAAGTTACTACAGCATTTTGTCACCTTGCATCTGAAAAATGATATGAAATTACTTGAACCAAAGCTACAAAGGCGGTGGTGTTTCCATATTCAGAAAGGATGCACACACCTCCAGACTGGTAGCCCAACATAACACATCAGAGATACTTCAGGTGCAGCTAACGCTGGGTAAGACAGCGATTCACGTCGTAGCCTGCTATACGTACCCAGCCATATCCCAAGACTCACACTCCACGTTCCTAAGCACCCTGGAGAATATTAGGGTCCAGTCTAACATTCTCATACTAGGTAACTTCAACTACCCTTCCATTAACTGGGAAACTACTCATGTACCAATACACTTGCCCAATGCTTTCTAGAATTCGTTAATTCCAATGCTGTGGACCAGCTCATTCTTACCCCCACTAGAGGTAGCAACATCCTTTACCTGGTTCATTACTAAATGGGCGACCGTTGTTCTACACCAATAGTCAACTCCTCCCTGGTTAGATCCGAACACAAACTAATCACCTTGGAAATCCACATCCCTCCCACTCCCCCCCAAAGGTAACCACCATGAAAAACTTCTCCAAAGCTAACTTCACGGCACCCATGCAAATGAAGAATAGTTGCACGACCGCCGAATCATACACCAATGCACTGTACGAACACGTACACAAATGCATGGATCTCGCCATACCCAATAGAACTAAGATGCTCTCCTCAAAAAAAAGGATGCCAACCTGGAGGTCCCCTGCCATAAACAAACTCTACAATAGAAATGAGGAAACTGATGCAGAATAAGGCGAAGTCCCAAGACTGGAAAAACTCCCTTATCAGCCTCAACAAAAGGTTAAGATCCCTCATCAAATCCTCTAAAGCCAGCTATGAAAACAGAATTGCAGCAGATAGTAAAGATAACCACAAGACCTTCTATAATTATGTAAAGAATCTCCACGGCAATACCCAGATTTGCTCTGAGCTACTGCACAATGGCACCTCCTATACAGAGCCAACAGATACTGCCAATATACTGGCCAACAGATTCAGTGCTAACTTTACCCCTGCCACCCCTGAAAAACCAATCTCAATACCAGCAGATTGCCAGGCACCCAGTATTACTGCTGCACAGGTTAAAACAGCACTGTCCAAGGGTATGAATACAGCTTCTATGGGACCTGACAATATTCCTGGCTATGTTCTACATGAACTATAGAGTGAACTGGCACCTCACATGTGTGCCCTGTTCAATCACAACCTCACCTCAGGCTTTGTCCCTACCGAATGGCGCACTGCTACAGTCATCCCTCTCCACAAAGGAGGAGCGAATACAAACCCTGGAAACTATAGCAAAATTAGCCTGATGAGTCTGACATGCAAAGCTATGGAATGCATCATCATGGACCTAATAAACAAGGATATAGGGAATCTCCAAACTCTGGATACCACACAGTTTGGTTTTGTGAAGGGTAGATCATGCCTACTCAACTTGGTTGACTTCTTTGAGTCAGTCACCCAGAGCTGTGGATGAAGGCAAGGTGGTTTATACAGCCTACCTTGATCTTGCCAAGACCTTTGACACCATTCCCCAATCAGGAATCATAGAAAAACTCAGTAAGCTAGTCATTAACCCCTATATCACTAGGTAGGTTGCAAACTGGGCTCACTGATAGAAAGTACAGTTTTGTACCTACCATAAATGTAGATGTTCGAGTGTATACCCTGCTGCAGTCATCACACTTGGGTTATCCTGCCGTCAGGTGGTCCCGCAGTCGGCCCGAATTCCAAAGTCTTGGTCCGGCGTTGGTTGCTGTCGCTTCTTCCCTGACGTCAGTGCGCCAGGGGTATATGACAGGCATCCAACGCCATTTTCTTCAGTGATTCTTGCCCCAGATGTCAGGTGCCCTCCCCCCAATGGTTGTCAGTAGATAGTACCAATAATAAAAAGTGTAGCATAAACAAAAAATCCATCCAGCTATAAGCAAATACACCACAAAGGTTGTAACAGATTTTAAGGTATAGAAAGGTCTTAGTTAGGTCAGAGGGGATGGAGGGAGGGTAACCTGGACTGCAGCAGGGTATACACTCGAACACCTACATTTATGGTAGGTACAAAACTGTACTATGTTCATCATGTTACCCTGCTGCAGTCATCACACTTGGGTAGAATCCCAAAGCTAAGGATGGGAGGTGGAGTCAAACAGGGTTAGAGGAGGCTAGAAGGCCCTGCAAAACTGCAGTGGCGAAGCCAGCTCTAGTCTTAGAGTAAAGTGGTAAGTGGTAATGTTTGGTGAAGGTGTGTACTGAACTCCAAGTTGCAGCTTCCAGAATATCCTTGGTTGGCACCCCCCTGAGGAAGGCTGTAGATGTAGCTGCTGCCCTGGTAGAGTGGGGCCTTATGCTAGCAGGAACTGGTTTTCCATGGTGGGTGTAGCAAAAACGCATGCAATGCCCTATCTATTTGGAAATGGTCTGTTTTGAGATAGCCTTTCCTTGTGATGCTGTAGCATAGGATACAAAAAGCTGGTCAGACTTTCTGAAAACCTTAGTTTTGTCCAAGTAGTAACGTAGCTGCCTGTGAATGTCCAAGGAATGTAGGAGTCTTTCTCCTTTGTTCTGTGGATTTGGAAAGAAGGTGGGTAAATGGATGGTTTGATTTAGAGCCACACTGGACACCACCTTAGGCATAAAGGAGGGGTTAGTTCATAGAGAAACTCTGTCTTGATGAAAAATGAGGAAAGGCTCTACTGCCATTAGTGCCTGAAGCTCTGAAACTCTTCTCGCTGAAGTAATTGCTAGCAGCAGGGCAGTCTTCCATCATATAAACTTTAAGTCAGCTGAGAAAGCTGGCTCAAAAGGAGGTAGCATAAGTTTTTCCAGAACAAAGTTGAGGTCCCAAGTAGGTTTTGGTGCTCTCCTGGGAGGCCTAATGTTTTTGATCCCTCTGAGAAACTGCCTTAGGAGTGGATGTGAAAATAAGGGAGGATCCGTGTTGTAGTGAGCTGAAATAGCTGAGGCGTGGATTTTAATAGATGAAAAAGAAAGCCCTTTGTGTAACATCTCAGTTAAATATTGCAGAATCTGAGGTATGTCAGGCTGAAGGGTATTTTGGCCTTTAGCTTGGTTCCAGGCGCAAAACCTTTTCCATTTGTCTGAGTAGGCTTTCCTGGTGCTGGGCCTCCTGGCCTCCAGAATAACATCCATAACAGCTTGTGAGAGAGGAGCTGGCTGGTTGCTTAGGTGATTTGCCATGCAGCCAAGTTTATGGTTTTGAGCTGGCTGTGTAGAATCTGATTGTCTTGCTGTGTGAGCAGATGGTAATTTGTGGTAGAATCCATGGTGGGCCCTGAGCCATATTCCTTAATAGTGGGTACCAGTGCTGGCATGGCCAGTCTGGGGCAATGAATATCATTCGGGGTCTCTCCATCCTGACTTTCAGCAGCACCTTTGTGAGAAGGGGTAATGGAGGAAAGGCATATACTGTCAGCATTTTCCAACTGAATGAGAGTGCGTCCACTTTCCAAGCTTGATGGTGAAAAGTCCTTGTGCAAAATTTTGTTAGTTGATAGTTTTGGGGACTGGCAAACAGGTCTATGTCTGGGAGCCCCCATTTTTGAGTTATTATTGCAAATACTTGTGGATCCAGTTTCCACTCATGGGGATCCATGATGTTTCTTGCTTAGGTCGTCTGCCAATGTGTTCTTTTTTATTGGCAGGAATTGAGCTTGTAATTGAACTTGGTAAGCCAGTGCTGTGTTCCACAAGGTCATTGCTTGCCTGCATAGAGGGTAGAAGTGTGTACCCCCTTGCCATTACTGTGGTGTTGTCTGTCCTTATGATAAGCTGTCCTGGATGTAAGAGGTCCTTGAAGGCTGTCAGAGCATTTTGTACAGCTAGCATTTCTTTTTGATTGATGTGCAGATTCCTTTGATCTGCAGTCCATATGCCTTGAATGCACCATCCTGCCTTGTGTGCCCCCAGGCATAGTCCGATGCATCTGTTGTCATAGTTTGCCTGGCTGGGGGTAAGGTGAAAGGCTGACCCTTGTTGAGGTGACATGCCTGTGACCACCATAGAAACTCCTGCTGAAGGCAGGGAATGAGAGGTATCATTGTTTCCAAGCTGTGGCTGTGTTGAGTCCATATGCTTTTTAGGTACCATTGTAATTTCCTCATATGCAGTTTTGCAAATGGTATTAGTAGTATGCAAGATGCCATGAAGCCCAAGGCCTGCAGAATTTTTCTTGCAGGGAGTTGGGTCTTTGTTGCCATTGTTCTGAAGTATTGAGTTAATTGTAGTTGTTTGTCTGGCGTCAGATAAGCCATCTGGGCCGTTGTATTCAAGCTGGCACCCAGGAATGTCATATTTTGTGAGGGCACTAGTTTTGATTTCTTTTCGTGTACCCTAGGCAACTTAGAAGATATTTTACAAAAGCCAGGTGTTGTAAGCGAATGTCCTTGCTTTCTGCTTGGATGAGGCAGTTGTCCAGGTATGGGTATATTTGAATTCCTCTTTGTCTGCAGTATGCAATTACTGGTGCCAGGCATTTTGTGAGGACCCTGGGCGCAGTAGATAAACCAAAGGGCAGTGCAGAGAATTGGTAATGGGTTGAACCTGCAATGAAACGGAGGTATCTTCTGCAATTTTGTCTGATAGGGACATGCAGGTATGCCTCCTTGAGGTCCAACGTTACTAGCCAAGCTTTCTTGCCCAGCATGGGAAGAAGCTGCTGTAGTGTTAGCATCTTGAATTTGGGTACTTGCAAGAAGGTGTTTAAAAGTGAAAGGTCCAGAATGGGTCTCCCAGCATTGTCCTTTCTGGGGACTAGAAAGAGCCTTGAGTAAAATCCTTGGCCTTGCTCCTGTGTAGGTACCAGCTGAATGGCTCTCATGTCCATGAGAGCTGTAATTTGTTTTTGTGCCTCTGCCCATTGATTTTGTGGCAGGTTTGGCATTCCTTTTATCCTTGGCAAGGTGTGGAAATGGAATCTGTATCCTTGTGAGATAATGTCTAGGACCCATTTGTCCTTTGTGACGATACGCCAGTTGTCTTCAAAAAGTGCTAATTTTCCTCCCAAGGGAGCTGCCAAGAGAGTTTTGCTTGGCAGTTTGAGGTTTAAGTCATAGTGTTTGCCTTCTAGTTGTTTGGGACCTGTCTTCTCCTCCCTTCTGTGTTGCAGTGCCCCATTGGCGATGTTTGTAAGGGATTTGTGCTTGTCCTCTGCCCCTTGGGCGCCTGTATTTACCCCTCTGTGGTCTGTCAGAAGCTGGAAAGGACCAATTCTTTGTTGGCCAATTTCTGCTGAAGTGTGGGGGCTGTACCTGTAAGAAATCTTTGACCGTCTGCATAGATTTTGCCTTATCCTCCATTTTCTTTAAAACCTCCTCTGCTTTAACCCCAAATAAGACATCCTGCTGTAAGGGTGCATCTAGTAACTTTCCTTTAACATGATCAGGCAGAGATTGTTCCTTTAACCAAGCATGCCTACGTATAACAGACCCAGTAACAGCTGCTCTAGACGAAGCTTCCAAGGCATTGTAAAGTATGTTTGCCCACCTGTTCAGCTGCATGCAACAGATCCTGCATTTCCTTGAATTCAGACTGTTGAGGGTGCGTGCCCATCTTTTGTTTTATTTGAGACATTAGGAATTGCTGGTATTTAAGCATGTGAAATTGACAATTTAGTGCTCTCATAGCTGAGGTGTAAACCTTCTTCCCCCACCTATCTTGTGCTCTAGAGTCCGTTTCAGAGGGTACAGGATTTTTAGCCATAGAAGCCTTAACCCCTTTGGGACCCTGGGAGATTGTCTCTAGATCAGCAACAGGGCTTTTGTATAGGAATTTGTGTGAGTCAGGCACTCTATAGTATCTATCTGGTTTGGCTGGAGCAGGAGGCAGAGAATCTGGATTTAGACTAGATTCTAGGAAAACATCATCCACAATGTCTAAAACTGGGGGGATAGCAAGTGGTCTGTGCTGGGGGAGCAAAAGAAACTCTCTGAGCCTTTTCTTTGAGTCGGAGTAGTCCTGACCTTCCCAGTGGAAATGTTCCCTCATGGTATGTAAGGTTTCCCCAAAGGAATAATCTTCAGGGGGAGAAGCTGAGGGAATGGAGTCTTCAGCATCAGAATCTTCATAAGGGGGAAAGGAGTAATCCTGTTCCTCCGAGGAGCCTGAGGAAACAGACACTTGATCAGAGGAGGCATAATCCTCCTCTTGTCTAGGCCTTTTGTCGGGGGGGGGGGGTTGGGAACCCCTGATCAAAGAAATCAAATCTTCAGCCATTTTAAGCATCTGTTTCTTATGCATAGGGCCTTGACCTGGAGACTGAAGTGTAGTCTTTTTTGGTTTTAGAGGAGTCTTAAGCTTAGCATAAGATTTCATGATGAGAGTAGTCGGTCTGAAGACACCTTCAGAAACCGAAGGTGTTTCAACAGCACCGGCTTCTCCTACTGCAATGTCGTCAGTAGGGCCTAAAGAAAATGGCTGCGTCGGCCTAGAACTCTCTGCTGGAGAATCTGAAGTGGCCTGGGGATCCAATTCAGTGGTAGCCAGGGGTTGTGTAGGTGCCTCACTAAAAACCGGAGAACCGGCGACCGGCCCAGCTGAGGCCTCGGAGTCTGGCTTGGATCTAGGCTGCCTTTCTTTATCTTTGCGTTTTTTATGCACACCGGTAGTCAGTTGCTCTGACGGCATAGTGTAATTAAATTTCCTACCGAAGTAGTGTTGTGCAAAATCAAAGCGTCGCTTTATGGTTCGCTTATTGAACCTAGCACAAAACCGACAACCAGTGACGTCGTGGTCTGGGCCTAGGCAAGGTATACAAAAAGAATGAAAGTCCTTATGAGGTATTTGCTTCCCACAAGAAATGCAGTTGTTAACTTTTTCTGACATTGGACTGAGGCAAGAAAAAGGTTCACCAACGGGGTACTTAGCTTTGAAGACTTCGGACTGAAACTCGATTTGAAAATCTCAGGTGTCGGCCAACCGGCACTTGCGAACTGCTTCTGCTTTGGGCACCGTGCAGCAAGAAAGACTGAAGAAAATGGCGTCGGATGCCTCTCATATACCCCTGGCGTACTGACAAAGAAGCGACAGCAACCGACGCCGGACCAAGACTTTGGAATTCGGGCCGACTGCGGGACTGCCTGACGGCAGGATAACCCAAGTGTGATGACTGCAGCAGGGTAACACGATGAACATCCCACAGTGTGAAAGTAGCTGACTCCAAGTCTGACTGCCGACCAGTTACGAGTTGAGTCCCATAGGGTTCAGTCCTGGGTCCTCTCCTGTTTGATATCTACTTCTCTGAAGTCCAGGCCAACACGAAGGGACTCTGGCTGATAAAGTTTGCAGACGACTGCAAGCTGGGAGCTATTATTATCTCCCCAAGTGATGTTGACATCCTAAAGAAAGGCCTCAATGACACCAATGACTGGTGTCAGAACCATGGCCTTAAGCTCAGTACCAAAAAATGTGTCATCATCCACCTTGGGAAAAACCCGGTTACCTTGAATTACCACATTGATGGTAGTCCACTGAACACAGAAGGCGTTATAAGAGATCTGGGAACACAGGTTGTCAGCAACCTCTCTTTTGACCACCACGTTGCCACTGTGGTCAGAAAGTCCTTCTATGTGGCACATCTCATTACTAAGGGTTTTGCATCCAGGAAGAAAGAGGTCATTGTCTCCCTCTACTCTTCCCTCATTAGACCAATCATCGAGTACAATGCCCCATTTGGCATGTGCCTCACTAGACACCTGCAACAACTGGAAAGGCCGCAAAAATACCTCACAAAGAAGATCCTAGGCCTTAAACACTTGTCCTATATGGACAAACTCAGAAAACTCCAACTATTCTCTGTCTCATATCACCTACTTAGAGGCGATCTCTGCTTGACTTACAAAGCCATGCCTGACCTACCTCTGTTAGAAATGCTACAGCTAAAGAAATTCCAATCCCTCCGCACCACACACTACACAGACCTCAACTTCATTACCACAATCAATAGAACATGTTGGAGGGACAGGTTCATAACCCAGAGACTGCCCATGCTATGGAATAGACTTCCCATGCATGTCAAGCAGAGCACTTCACTGGCCCTCTTCAAGAGAAATCTTGATGAGTGGATGGGAAATAGAAAATTCAACCCAGGGATCACTCCACTGGCTCTACTCGACAGAGGCACTAGGAACTAAGGTCAGGTGGCACGATACTTGGGTAATCCTATGGGCTAGGCTTGTAAAGGCTCCAGGCCCATTAGCCTAGTACACAACTATGAACCTATGAGCTGTCTTTATTTACTTACTTTGAGATGGAATAATGTAAAAAACTTACTCCATGTTCATAAAGATTGAAATTATAAATGGACACTAGTTTCATTTTAGAAAATGAACAGCTGTAAAAGAAAATACTAGTCATTAAATTTATTTATTTTTATTTATCCTTAGCTGACTGGATTAGTCCCACTATGCTAGTAGCCTCTTTTCATGGGAGAGCTGAGATGGTATTTACATTAACAGGAGAAATTTGGACAGGGCATCAGAGAACTTACCCTACTATTTCGCGTACAGGGACGCTGTTTACAGCTGCACTTCCTGTTTCAGGTGCAAAGGTGGCCCGGAGAAGCAGGAAACTGGTGAGAGTAAGCATGGGGATGCAAGAGGGTGATGTTGCTGAACTGAATGCTGATAGTCAGCGGAGGTATCGTTTATATCACAGAAGGAGTTGGAATATAAGGAGGCACTTGCAAGAGATAATGGAGGGTTGGAAGCATTAGAAATGGCAGTCAAGCCTTTTAAAGTGCTCTCAAAGAAGTTGAAAGGATGTGTACAAAATTCTGAGGATATAGTTCAGAGTAACCTTTTTGAGTCAACACAAGACTGTGTTGTTACAACCCTCAAGTCAGGAGGGTTGCAGGATGACTATCTTACGGAGATGATTATGCAGAGTGAACCAGAAAGTGAAGTGGTGGCCTCTTGGGGAAACATTATGGATAGAATCTAGGAGGAGGAAGTGCAAAAAACTATACAATTAAAAAATTGTATGCAATGATGCTGAAAGAAGGCAAGAAACAACAAGAGAGAGACAGAGGAAGAGAAGTAGTGAAGAAGTTTGTTATAAGTCTCAGCAGTAAAGAAGAAAAAGAACTCCATAGATATAAGGTATGGGACACAGTTATTGCAGCCTTGGGAAAATCACCTAACAAGGTAAGAGCCTTTATTCACCTTAATAGAGAGACTTTTTGAGACACTATATTGGATACTGAGCAATATGTGGAAAATGTCTTCGAGAGGTTTGAAAAAAAAGAAAGACTGCAGTCTGTGGTATTCTTATGTGGTAAAGACTTTTCAATAGAGACACTACAAAAAGAACTACTACACAATTTTGAATGGAGGTGGATAAGGAAACATTGAAAGACTGTTTAAAAACTGGGTACTTTTCTGTTAAACCCCTACCACTTGGCGTGTACGTGCTTCAGGTGAAGTACACTGTAGTAGCCGCGTAGGCTGTATTTTAGCTGAAGAAAAAAAATATGTATGTGTAAGCCATAATAATACACTTAACAAGAAATTAAACAATAGTTACGTTGGAATAGCTGCAAAAAATGTAAAAGACAAGGCTGTGATCCATAGACATTATGTGCATACACAGGTTAAACAGATAATGCAGGCAGCCCAGAACGCGCCATACTTCAGTTACTGTAGGCTTCAGTTTGTAGTATAAATTTCAGAAGTCCAAACGGTGAAGAATTAAACCTCAGTCTGTATTGTAGAATCCAAACACTGCCACGGTATGGACAAGTATTGGCGTCCAAGTGTCATTTACCTTTTGACGTACATCTTGTCCATGCAAAAGAGGCTACTTGACTGGTGAGATAAATGTTTCTGTTGTATAACAGTTCTAGGGCAGATTATTACACAGCCTGTTGATTTTCCCTGTCGTTAGCTGCAATGACTTTAAAAATGCATTTTTGACCCATGAAACATACATATATAAACAATCCCTTTCAAAAATGTTGACATTTGTGAGTGACTTTGAAATAGCAAAAAGAAATATCCTAGGTTATTACAATTGTGTTAAAACCTTAGAAACTACACGCTGTACTTTTGAGAAGTTCTGTAATGTAAATATGTAATTAGTGCAGCAGACATCTTACAAGTTTTTAGTGAAGACCAGACCAGTGGCAAGTGGTAGGGGTTTAACAGAAAAGTACCAAAAACTGTATGCAAAGAAGTGATGGATACAACAAAAATGTATGATGATGATAGAGGTTTATGGAATGTGGGATGGGATTATGGGATTATTTTAAAGATGGAAAAAGATAATATTGTACATTTTCTAAGTATAATAACTGTTGAAGGAAACACAGGTTATGTAAGATACAAGAGACTACCGAAAACTTGCATTTTGTGGAAAGAGTGATAATTTAATAAGTAATTGTGATAATAGAGGATGTTTTGTTTGTGAAAAGTGGGACATGAAGCAAAGAAATGTGAATTGAGGTGTAAACAATGTGGGAAAATAGGACATGAGTCGGTTAACTGTGATGAACAACTACATGTTGAGAAAAAGAGCAGACACAGGAACATGTACACAATGTAGCAGAAAATGATAAGCATGAACATGAAAATCAAAATATCAAACAAGAAAAAAATAAAAACACGAAGTATAAAGAAAATGAGAATAATGGAGGTGTGGAATTAGTACTGGAAACAAGTGAAGAGGGAGACAGCAATTGGAAAATAGAAAGATCTAAAAGAAATTCAACAAGAAGAAGACTGAAAGAGAAAAAGAAAGACAATATAAAAGTATGATTATGAAAGAAAATAAAAAGAAAGATAAGGGGTAAGATAAAAATATACTACATCTGGAAGAACTTGAGAGTCTCATCAATAAACGTTAATAGTATAAAAAATGTTAAAAGAAGGTTAGGTGTATTGGACTGGTGTATGCTACTTGACATGCATATAATTATCCTAGAGGATACAAGAATCTTAACAGAGGATAAAAGGAATCAGATGTAAAATATTTAGTCTGGGAGTATTGTATGGAACATGGGAAAAAATACATGTTCAGGGACTGCATTATGTAACAAAACAGTTAAAGTCTTAGATTATACCGTAGTAGAGCTAGGCAGAATAACAGTGTTAGAACGTATAAGAAAGATATATAAAGAAATATTGCAATATATACATATGTTACTAAAAAGGAAGAGTGGAAATGTTCAAAAAAAATCTTAAATTATGTGGGAGAAAATATGGAAATAATAGGTAGGTGATTTTAATTGTGATTTCAGGAAAAGAAAGATTGAAGTTAAAATAGTTTATGAAATAATGAAAGGCTGAAAGTTATATATATGGGATAATATACAGTGGGTGTATAAAAGTAGTGAAATTAAAACAAAAATTGACTATTTAAGCAATAACCGACGATGTTGGTGTGGTATATTAAGATTTACCATGGTTGGTGTGGTTTAATCATGAGGACGAAGCCTGGGTGATTAAATAAAGCCAATCATGGGTAAATCTTAATATACCACACCATGGAGTCAGTTATTGCTATTATACAATGACATTATTTAAGGGAAAAAAAACTTACTTTTCTTAAATAATGCCTTTGTATAATGGCGTTGTGCTGTCCTTCTACAGCTGGTAATATTCTGATGCCTTTTTTTGATGTACTGCGCATGCATCTGGGACTTGTATTCCAACGCATACCCAGTACATCACTGCTTAGGAAAGGAAGCAATGGAGAAAAGAAGGTCTCCGTTGCTCCATTTTTGTTTTCTTTTGTTTCTTTTTTTTTTTTAAATAAAAAAAAAGTTTCAGACAGTTTACAGGTAGGAGACAGAGAATGGAGGAAATACAAGGAACATCAGGTATGTGTCTTTAGTTTTGACTAACGTACCTGATTTTCCAAGTATTTTCTCTGTCCTGTCTCAGTGCTATGTCCGGATTACAGATTTTTTTTATTTTTTTATTTTTGTTAAAAAATATAAAATAAAACTTACAGTATATAGCAATGGAAAAAAGTCTAAGCAACTGGACCTTTTTCCATTGGTATATGCTAGGATTTACAACAGGCATGTTGATTAGGCTGACCAATCAATGTGTTCGTTTTGAATATTAATGAACAGTTATTGTATAATTTATAATATCTAGTACTTTGAAAATTATAAAAAGATAAACAAAGGAAAGAAGTTTCTCAGACCATTTGGCTGTATTGGTAGACGTAAATGAAAGGAAGACTACATAAGGATGGGTAAAGGTATTAAAAGATTGAATGAAAAAGATTTAAATGAAGAAGAGAGAAAAAAAATTGATCAGTTATGGGAAGATCATGTAGAAATGAGAATATTTTATAAAAACTGGACTGACTGGTGTTTACATTTTAAAAGGGAGTATAAAAAGTGTTTTCTGGAATGTAAAGCAATGAAAAGATATAAAGAAAAGCAAAAATATAGGTTACGTCAAACAGTATTCAGAGAAATATTAAGAAATAAAAACTTATGGAAAGGAGAAGGAAATCTATAAAATGAATCAAAAGAAGAATAACAAAATGTTATATAAGCAAAACTAATTTCACAAGGGAAAAAAGAAGAAGTAACTCCATATTTGAGTAAAATGGTGAGAGAGAATGAGAGGATAACATAATTGAAAACCAATGAATGAAAAAAGGTGAATACACAAAAAAAAATACTTGAGGTAATACAGCAATATATAAAATACATTTAAGAAGACAGAGATAAAACAGAAGCAAATATGGGAGGTAAATAAGTTAAGTAAAGAAGAGAATGAGGTTATAAAAAATATATAAATATAGGAGAGCTTGATTAAATTATAAAAGACTTAGATATGGAGAAGGCTACAGGATTAGATGGAATTAAGTAGCATGTACTACAATAAGAAAAATTGGCAAAAAGTATATTTTGTGGAGGTTTTAAATGAATGGTTAGAAAAGGGAATAAATGAAAAAGAGATATGTATGGGTACATTCATTTTATATGGAAGAAGAGGAAGAAGGAAGACATTAAGAACTGGAGACCGATAGTATTAAACAACACAGCTTATAAAATATTTGTGAAAATCATAGGGAAAAGATTAGGAAAAGTTGTGGATAGACTGATAGAACCTATGACTTTTGGGAAAAAAGGGAAATGAATTCCGAATTTATTATGTATGTTAAGAGAGGTAATAGACAATATTATAAATAAAAAGTGGACACTAAAGTATTGGTTGGAGATATAAATAAAGCATTTGATAGAATACAATATGAGGAATTATGGAGTATATTAAGAGATTATAATGTAAGCAACAAAATAATAAAAGTTATACGATCAGTGGGAACACTTTACAACCCCCAAATTCTGAAATATCGAATTTCAGAATCTTGCGATTATAAAGCCGAAAGCTCAAAACTCCGAAAACCCAGAAGCGCGAATTTCAAAATCCCAAAGTCTGGAGATGTTGAATTTGCGCTTCTGGTGTTGCGCTGTGTGAATGGATAGCTGGAAGTTCAGGTAAGTATTTATGTTTAAGGGTTTTGGTTAGGGGCTTTAGTGTGGGTCAGTGTGTTTTCTTACTATGATGTGTGTGTGCGAGCGGAATGTAGCTTGTATGGTGGTGTTTTCATGTGTTTGTCTGTGTAGTGCAACCTTGGAGTTAATATATTTAAGTAGGGGGGTGTGGGGGCGCAGCTTGTATGTAGCGTAGGTTTGTGTGTTTGTGTGTGGGGGGAAGGTGTGTATGTGTAAGTGTGGTGTATGGTTAGTGTAGGAGTTGCGATTTTGAAATTCGCTCTTCTCGGGTTTCGGGATTTTTTGGCTTTATGATCTTGAGATTCTGAAATTTGATATTTCAGGATTTCGGGATTATAAAGTGAACCCAGATCAGTTGTCATTGTTGTGTCTTTCGGCTTTTCCCGGTTAGGGGTCGCCACAGCGGAACTCCGGTCCGCTAATGATTGGCAGTAGATTTTTACGTGCTGGCTTGCCGGGCCTAACGCACAACCTTCAACGAAATGCCCATTCACGCATGTCGCCACACAGAAGACGCTCTAACTGAGAATCGAATGGGCAACGTCTAACTGTGAGGTGACAAAGTCAGTATATGAGAATAATATTATTAAAATAATATTAAATGGGTGGTTAAGTAAAGAAATAAGAATAGAGTGTGGGATAAGACAAGGTTTTCCAACAAGTAGCATATCATTTGTGTTAGCTATGAATGTGATTGTAAATGCAATGAACAGACAACTGAAAATAACAAGGTACAGGATAATAGAGGGGATTTATGTCCCAGTTATTCTTACTTATGCAGACAATATAGTATAAATTACTAAAAACAAGAAATGGGTGGAACAAGGAACTAGGAAATAAAGTAAGTATTTAAATATGCTTGGTCTAAGCATCAACAAGGATAAAAGTAAAGGAAATGGATTATTGGGAGAGTTAGAATGTATTCAATTTAATGATGAAGAGGTAGATATTCTAGGAACAACATTTGGGGTTAATATGAAGAATGAAACACAATGGCAGAGACTGATACAAAAGCTGAGAGAAATATGCATATTTTGGAGGTCATATAGGTTATCATATAAGTTTATTTAATAAACTCTATTTTGTTAGGTAAGATTGCCTATTTGGCAAGTGTATATATATGATCTCATCTAAATATGAAAAAGAACTGCTACTGATTATATTTTCATTCATATGGGGAACAAGGTTAAACCATGTAAGGAGGGGAATTTTGTATGTGCAGGAAGAAATTAGAGAATTAGGACTAATAAATCCTATTGTACATGCAGCTTCATTGAATCCGTACAAAATGCTGAAGGGACTGAAAGAAGACAACAGGAACATAGTAAACACTATAATGAAAATCAAATATAAACATGTTTGGGGAAGTTTATAATATGGGAAAAGATGTAATAATAGTGTTAATAATGAGATTAAAGAACATCAAAATAAAATATTACGGAAAATTAAAATAATGAGTGTGGAAAAAACA
The DNA here is from genome assembly GCF_019279795.1 of Protopterus annectens. Classification (NCBI taxonomy): domain Eukaryota; kingdom Metazoa; phylum Chordata; order Ceratodontiformes; family Protopteridae; genus Protopterus; species Protopterus annectens. The sequence goes on along the minus strand of NC_056730.1, from coordinate 714,311,733 downwards.
GAAAAGAATGGCATGAAAATGTAATAAGGGAATGCTATTATAATCATTCCATGGAAAACTTAGATAATGAAAAAGAAATACAATTAAAAAGGCTTAGATGGAGAAAAAAATGTATGAATGCAAAGATTTTATGTGGTGGTTAATGACAAGTAAACTGTCTATTAAAGCAAATATGCCCTATAAAAGAATTCAGGCAAGAATATGTAACCATTGTGGATAGACTAAGACGATGGAACATGTTTTCCTAAACTGTATGAGTGTGAGAAAATTGAGGGAAAAATTATATGAAATGAATGTATTGAATGATTCTAAAATTGTAAAAGACAAACATTAACATGATAGAATATGGATATTATGGTAACAAATGAACAAAGAAAGTGTAAGGAATTGATAAAAAATGTTTTATGTTTTGTGGGTCATATGGAATGAAAGACTAAATGAGATAAAATAAAATGGGAAATGGGAATTAGTGGAAATTATGAAAAAGATACATTTTTGTTTATGGAAAAAAGAGTGGGGGGCTAATTGAAATATTGGAAATATGTAAAGTTATACGATGTTGTATTGTAAGATGTAAGCAATTGTAAATAATATAAATACTGTATGTAAGCTGTTATATTCAATAAAGAACCCCCTACTCTTTTCAACTGGTGCTGTGGGACCTTTTCCATCCACTTGAGCTACCACCAACTCACGCAGATCGGGCCTAGGTTTATAGTCTCATGGCACACTCAGGAGTGCAGTACTGCAGTGTTAGGAATAGATCTACCTGGTGGGGGAATAGAGTATGCTACCTGTTGCACCACTGACCACTGTGCCCCTCAAAAAGCACACGTACCAGTGGTTCAACAGCGCCAACAATTTCAGTTACTGAATTCTAATTCCTGAAAAACAGTTTATTACTCATGTTATACTTAATCAGTGATGCTCGGGTAAAAAATTTCCTTTTAGCATTAAAACAAGCATCCATAATTTTACAATGTCCTAAAATTGTCACAACAAAGTTTCAACAACCATCTGGATCCCTATGTCATAAAATATGCATATGTCATTGTGCAGTTCCACCTAATATATCCTTTTGCAGTTAGTTTACAAAATAATGTTTTTAGGAAGAACTGCACTATGATAGTTTCAAGATTCATGAACAGACTTACAGACAGTATACTGAAATTTGGCAGCCAAATGTTTTAAAAAAACTCTGAAATTACAGTGTCTGTTCATCTTAAAAGTGTGCTACAAAAGGACCGAAGTTCAAATGTTTTATACATTAAAATAAACATCAATAACCTAATCACTAACATTTATTACTGGATATTCGACATGCCATTTAGGATACCGCACTGCATGGACTATGAAACTTGAGTAATTTTGTATAAAAATGACATTTTGAGGTTGCCTCAGAAAAATACATTTTTGGACAGTACAATGATAGTTACAAAGTGCATGAAGGTACCCATAGACTGCATAGTTAAAATTTAGTGTGAAATGTAAAAAATGGTGATGTTAAATGTGTTTATCCAGCTTACAAATATAGTGAAAATGATGGAATTCTAATTTAATAATAAACGAAAGCCAGAAACGTTAGCATTTCTTAAAATTTTCACATCAAATTTTCAACATGCCATGAAAGTTTTATTCACATCATGAGCTATGCAACTGTCATTGTATAAATCTGTTAAACAATATTACTGTTGGGGCTTTCCAATATGGTTGCACACTGATCAACAGCTTAACTTCAACTCTCCCAATATGAAAACAGAAATTGAGAAAAATAAGTGCTACTGAATCTTTTTTTTTTTTTTTTGATAAAATTCAGTTACTGGCTAGTAAGCACAGTGCCTGGATGCCAGAAGAAATTAGGAAAACCTAGAAGAAAGCCATCAGAAAAGGTGAAAAGAAAACACTGTCTGGGAAGGATTCTGCACCTGTTCAGCAAAAAGCAGTTCAATGTTCAGCTTTGGTTCAACAGATGGTGTCCAGTAATTTAGAAAAAAATAAATAAATCAAATGTACTCAGAGGTGATTAAAACACATGGAACATTGAAAAAATATATCAATTCAAATAACTTTGACCACCACGCTGCTTCCATTGTACGGAAAGCACTACTCTATAAACCTACAAACCTATACACACATAGGCTAAAAAGCCCCTCCTCTACTCTGGTTCATTACAGACTCCCAGGTGATGACTTATCTATGCATGGCCTAAACTCTTGCTAGGCTTATAATAAGGGCCTCAGGGCCAACAGCTTTGTTGATGCTGTTAAACTTGTGAGGAACTGAAAGGCATTTGCTTCACTACATGCCATTACTGTTTGGAAGGACATTTAGGGTAAGGGAAGAGGAAGGAAAAAAATAATTATAAGTAAAATGATTTCTTTTCTTTAAAGCATTTCTATGAAACTTTTTTTTAGTTGTTCTTGTATGTGATAAAGTTATTAAAGTTAACAGATGTCTTTTTTCTTTCTCTTATCTAGCTTTCTTCTTCTTTTGGTATTAAGAGATATAGGCATTACAGTGCAAAAAGAGAAATAAAGCTACACAAAAGTATGTTTAATTTAATAGGCAATAATCTTGGGTGGTCGAAAAGGGAGATGGGCTGTAAATGTACATAAATCGTAATGTATATAGAGCTGATATATTTTCTCTTACTTTTGTTCATAGGTTCATACTAGGCTATCTGCCCTAGGGCATTTATAAGCCTAGCCAGAGTGTGTTTGGCTTTCGCCACCCATTTTAAATTAATTTTGCTATGCCCCTTTTCGAGGTTAGTATACTGTGCTTCTGTCTAACAGTGACACAGAAGTGATACCCGGGTAAACCTACGATCTCCCATCCATTCATCAAGATTCCTTTTGAAGAGAGACACTGCCTAACCTGGACTGGGATTTTATTCCAGAGTGAAGGGAGCCTCTGCGTTATGAATCTGTCCCTCCAGCATGTCCTATTTATTTCAGTGCTGAGGTTCAAGTCTCGAGCGTAGCTCGATGGGATTTGGATTTTCTGAGGTGCAGCATGTCCATTAATTCTGGGTTGGACATGGCTTTATACGTCAGGCACAGATCGCCTCTGAGCAGGCGGTATGCCACTGAGTAGAGCTGGAGCAGCATATGGCATCTGTTTGAGCCCTTTGATCCTCTTGGTGAGGTACTTTTGGGGTCTTTCCAGTTGCTGCAGGTGTCTGGTAAGGTACATCCCAAAAGAGGCATTGTACTCAATTATGGGCCTGATGAGGGATGAGTAAAGAGGCACGATGACCTCCCCTGAACTAGATGTGAATCCCTTCATGATTAGGTGGGCTATATAAAATGTTTTTCTAACCACATTGGCCACGTGGTTGTCAAATGAGATTGCTATCAACTTGGGTCCCCAGGTCCCTAATTACTTCTTCTGTACTTAATGGATTACCACCTATGTGGTAATTTGTGGGCACTTTGTTTTTACCAAAGGGGATGACTATACACTTTTTGGCGTTTAGCTTGAGGCCATGGCTCTGGCACCATTTGTCTGTTTCTATGAGACCCTTTTGGAGGATGCTTGTGTTGGCTGGAGAGTCGATTATGGCACCCAGTTTGCAGTCATCTGGGAACTTGGTCAGCCACAGTCCTTCCATGTTGGCCTGTACCTCCGAGAAATATATACCGAACAAGAGAGGTCCCAGGACTGAGCCTTGTGGGATGCCACTTGTAACTGGTTTGGAGTCTGACATGGCTCCAGCAATTCTAACCATGTCGGTTCTGTCCTTGAGCCAGTTTGCAACCCATCTAGTGACATAGGGGTATATATTTAAGCTGGTGAGCTTATCTATAATGCCCAAGTGGGGTAATGTATCGAAGGCTTTTGCGAAGTCCAGGTAGGCTGTGTGGACCACCTTCCCCTCATCAATGGCCTTGGTAACTGTTTCAAAGAAATCAACCAGGTTTAAGAGGCAGGATCTGCCCTTAACAAAGCCAAACTGGGTATGATCCAGTGTCTGTAGGTCCCCAATATCTTTATTTATGATGTCCATGATGATCCTTTCCATAGCTTTGCAGACCAAGCTAGTCAGGCTTATGGGGTGATAGTTTCCAGGATCCGTTGAGGCACCATCTTTGTGGAGAGGGATCACTGTTGCTGTACGCCACTCTTTGGGTACATATCCTGTAGTACGGCTGAGATTGAAGAGTAGTTTTATGTTTGGGTTTAGCTCTTCTTGGAGTTCATGTAGGATGCAGCCCGGGACACCATCTGGTCCCATTGATGCTGAGTTTTTTGCTTTGGAGAGGGCAGCTCTTCATTGAGCATCTGAGATGTCAGGGAGGCAGCACTCTGCTGGGATAGATATTTTCCCTTTTGGTGGGGAGGGGGGGGGAGTTTGAGCTGAACCTGTCAGCTAGGATGTTGGCAATGTCTGTGGGTTCGGTGTATTTTTTGTCATTTTGGACTAATTCTGAGCATATCTGGGAATTACCACCCAGGTTCCTAACATAACTAAAGAAAGCCTTGTGATTATCCTTAGTGTCCTGTGCAATTTTTCTCTCGAAGCTGGCCTTAGACGATTTTATGAGTGCCCGTAGTTTTTTGCTAATACTGATCAGAGAGGCCTTCCCTTTTTGGGATTTTGCTCTATCATGTAGTAGCTTCCTCCTTCTATTGTATAGTTTGTTTATGGCTGGGGTCCACCAGACAGGACGTCTGCCTTTGGAGGATTGGGTCTTGGTTTTATTTGGGATTGCATAATCCATGCACTCCTGAAGGTGTTCATAGAATGCGTTTATAAAGGATTCTGCGGTCTGGGCCGTATTTTCCACAGGCCCGGGGGCTTTGAAGGATTCCACCTCAGTTTTGAGGAGGGTGAAATTTGCTTTAGAGAAGTTTTTCACTGTGGTTTTCAGGGCATGGGGTGGAGTCAGGATGTGAATATCCAGTGAGATTAGTTTATGGTCTGATCTTACCAGTGAGGGATACATTTCTGGTCTGGGGCATAGAGTCCCCATGTTGGTGATGATCAGGTCCAGTATGTTTTCCCCTCTTGTGGGAGTGGTAACAAGTTGTTCCATAGCATTTGAGTTTATAAATTCTAGGAACCTTTGGGCTAGGGTGTTGGAGCTAGAGTAATGCTCCCAGTCTATGATTGTGTAGTTGAAGTCGCCCAATATAATGGTGTTTGGAGAGACCTTCATATTTTCCAGTGTTCTCAGGAAGGCCGAGTGGGGTTCCTGGGTTTGGGAGGGTGGTCTGTAGCAGGCTATAAACTGGAAGGCAGTTTTACCCACTGTTAGTTGCACATGGATAGTCTCTGATGCTTCATGCTGTGCCACCAACCTGGAGGTGTGGGTATCTTTGTGAATATTGATACTCCCCGCCTTTTGTGGTTCGGTCCAAGTTTTGGGGCCGAAAAGCATGGTCTGAGGTATAACCTGGTAGTGCTGGGGTGCTCTCGGGAGCCTTGAACCAGGTTTCTGTTACTGCACAGATATCAATGTTCTCCATGTTAAGGAGAGTTTCGAGTGCATGCATCTTGAGGTTTAGACTTCTGGCGTTGAGTAGCATTACTCTTAGTTTCTTATCCCTTGTGATACCTATGGAGGTGGGTTTGTCTTTTGAGCCTTGCCTAAAAAAGGCACTATGGGGGTAGCAAGAGCCTTTGCCAATATCCGAAAGCCCAGGGGTGACAGGTGCAAGCCATCCCTAGCAAAGCATCGTGGCTTATCGAGCATGTTATTCCAGGCTGACAGGCACTGGATCCCCTTTGAATGACACCAATACTTAAGCCAATTGTTGAAATTGATCATCTTGTTTTCATATTGTGGCATCATTCTTGGTGAGGGTAAGATGCTACTCAAGGTCAGGGTCATACCGGCCTGGGCTACATGCTCAGAGAGCTCTTCTATGTCTCTTTTCATGTAGTCCAGGGAGGTACGTCTCAGGTCATTCACACCAGCATGGACAATGACTGAGTCATATTTGTACTTGCCTTGGAGTGGCCTGAGTGCTTGTGTTATGTGGCGGATCCTAGCACCCGACAGGCAGCTCATCGTGACCTTCTCCTTGTTCAGCCTGGTGAGCGGGACGTCAGTGTGCCTGACAACAGAGTCAACTATTACAAGTGTATCAGGTGTGTTGTTTGGCCTTAAGGGCTGTGACTGTTCGGCACACTGGCTTTGTGAAATATGTGTTGCACATGTTTTGTTTTGGGTAGCAGTTGCTTGGGTGTCTACTTTGGAGGTCTCTGCTGCTTAGGCAGATTTTTATTTAGAGCCTCCGAGTATGTTTTTGTGTGTTTATGTGTTTGGTTTGCTGTCGTGGTAGGTCTATGTGAGACTGGAATTGTAGTGAGTGTGGTTTCCTTCTCCTCCTGACTGGCTTCGCCAGTACTGAGTTGAGAGAGCTTAGCCTCCAGTATGGTTATATGGTTGCATCTCTCACATGTGTTGGAATTTGTTGGGAGGAGGAGAGGGTTGTCTGTGTACATGAGGCAGTTGTAACATTGCCTCAAGATTCCCAGATTCACCAGCTGGACCAGAAAGGAGATTGACAACTGACCTTTGGACATGCTAGAATAATATTGGGAATTCCTTTATAATTGAAAAAAAAGGGCCAATGGGGAACAAGGTACTCAAGGGGAGTTTGTGAGGGTGTAGTGCTTTTAATTTTTTAGTGCTGACTTATATAATTGCTTTAGTGAGCAAGTGCCAGGTATCTTAAATGCAATGTGTTACAGGTAACTTAAATGCAAAAATGACAAACAGTAACTTTCTTTCAAGTGAAACATGGAAATAAGTACAGTAAGCAATGCAGATATCACTAGGGATCCACAGAAGCACTGAAAAGCCATGTTTTAGGTGGAATTAGCATTTCAGGGAAATAACAAGCAAACAAACAACAAGCATACAAACAAAGCTAGATTCAGCAGGCCTGGATCTAGTCTATGCTACAGCAAACAAGGTGTACCAATTTCAGTAAGAAACAGTTCAAATATGCAGGCACTATAAGCCTTTAACCAGAAATTCCCAGCTCAGAAGGGCAGAGTCCAGCCTCTCCTCCCACAACAGTGCAGACCACAAACCTTCTTAATGTAAAATAACTGGCCTGAAGCCCAAGTGCTTAAACCAGAACTTATACACTTTTAGAATAAGACACTGAGCCCTCAATCAGCAGTTCCCAACTTAGAAGGATGTAATCTACCTGTCCTGCCACCACAGTGCAGGCCACAAACCTTCCTAATGTAAAACAACTGGTCTGAAGCCCAAGTGCTTAATCCAAAAGACTTAGAATGATAGCTACACTTTAATCAAGTTACTACCAAGCAGTAATAAATACAATTGAATACTTTAAAGAATGCCTGGATTAGTGCTCAAGTTATACAAACAAAGCTAGATTCAGCAGGCCTGGATCTAATCTATGCTACAGCAAACAAGGTGTACCAATTTCAGTAAGAAGCAGTTCAAATATGCAGGCACTATAAGCCTTTAACCAGAAATTCCCAGCTCAGAAGGGCAGAGTCAGCCTCTCCTCCCACAAGAGTGCAGACCACAAACTCTTTTAATGTAAAATAACTGGCCTGAAGCCCAAGTGCTTAAACCAGAATTAATACACTTTTAGAATAACAGGCACTGAGCCCTCAATCAGCAGTTCCCAACTTAGAAGGATGTAAGCTACCTGTTCTGCCACTACAGTGCAGACCACAAACCTTCTTAATGTAAACAACTGGCCTGAAGCCCAAGTGCTTAAACCAGAATTAATATACTTTTAGAATAACAGACACTGAGCCCTCAATCAGCAGTTCCCAACTTAGAAGGATGTAAGCTACCTGTCCTGCCACCACAGTGCAGGCCACAAACCTTCCTAATGTAAAACAACTGGACTGAAGCCCAAGTGCTTAATCCAAAAGACTTAGAATGATAGCTACACTTTAATCAAGTTACTACCAAGCAGTAATAAATACAATTGAATACTTTAAAGAATGTCTGGATTAGTGCTCAAGTTATACAAACAAAGCTAGATTCAGCAGGCCTGTTTCTAGTCTATACTACAGCAAACAAGGTGTACCAATTTCAGTAAGAAGCAGTTTAAATATGCAGGCACTATAAGCCTTTAACCAGAAATTCCCAGCTCAGAAGGGCAGAGTCCAGACTCTCCTCCCACAAGAATGCAGACCACGAACCCTTTTAATGTAAAATAACTGGCCTGAAGCCCAAGTGCTTAAACCAGAATTAATACACTTTTAGAATAACAGACACTGAGCCCTCAATCAGCAGTTCCCAACTTAGAAGGATGTAAGCTACCTGTTCTGTCACTACAGTGCAAACCACAAACCTTCTTAATGTAAAACAACTGGTCTGAAGCCCAAGTGCTTAAACTAAAAGGCTTAGAATGAGTTACACCAAGCAGTAATAAATACAATTAAGTACTTTTAAGATGACACAAAAGCAAAATAAAGTAGGAAGAAACACAAATACAGTAAAAGCAGATACATTTTTTTTTGAGTGAGCAAATGAGATGGACCCAGGAGTTATAGGACAGAAACAAGTGCAAATGCAGGCCTTCAAATCAGAAAGTTGAGAAAGATGGAAGACCGCCCAAACGGCCAATAACTACAAATTCTGGGCCAGAACCACTCCTTATGTGGTAGACAGGTTACCTAGTGCTTACCACTCCCACTGATAAGCTAGAAGGCTTCCCTCCAACACAGAAAAGCTTGGGGGGCTCAGAAGCTTACAAATAGTCCTGGATACAGCAAATCTGTATCTGGAACACTAATTACAGGAAAGGTAAGAAACAGGCTTACAAGTTTTTTTTTCAGAAAAGTAGCAAAAACAGTAGTAAAAACAATTCACATGCAGTGCATGCTGGCACACTTGAGTATGTAGCAATATTAGTCCACACACAGTTTGAAAAAATGTAATTAAATTAAAAAGGACTAAAAGCAAGTGCAGAAAGGGTTTATTAGGTAGAATGCAGTAAAGAGATGGGACTGGGGGAGTGTCCTAGATCAAATCTACAGTGGGGCGGGCACTGCAAAAGCCATCAAATTTAAACTACAACCAAGAACAGGGAGGGGTGGGGGGTGGGGAAAAGTTTCAACAGAGATGTGAGGAATCAGAGTGCAAATTATAAAACCAAAAAAATATATACTGAGCTCTGTATATTTGCAGAACAGTAAGACAACAGATATCTAAGCAACAATTTAGCTCTATGATACAGAATAATACAGAAAAAATATACTCAGCTCTATATATTTGCAGATAGTCTTGTAAGGCTGCCTCAACACACAGATTCCACTTTAAATGCAGATTGCTGCTATTAACAGGTCAAATTAAGGGAACCTAACACAAGCTATAGAAACCAAAATGAGGGTGGGGGGTGGGGAAGACAGTTTCAACAGAGATGTGAGGAATCAGAGTGCAAATTATAAAACCAAAAAATATATACTGATCTCTGTATATTTGCAGAACAGTAAGACAACAGATATCTAAGCAACAATTTAGCTCTATAATACAGAATAATACAGAAAAATATACTCAGCTCTATATATTTGCAGATAGTCTTGTAAGGCTGTCTCTCAACACACAGGTTCCACTTGTATAGGTCAATGTCTGGATTAAGCCCCTTGGGCTTAATCTAATAACAAATTTTAATTGGAAAAAAGTAAATATGAGAACACTGAATATAATTTAAAGTTTTCCTTAAGCAATAAATGTTTCAGCTTGTCTTTCAGACTGCAACAGAGGAATGCATTTTTTTTCTCTTACTTTCCACAGAGGGAAACTGATACTAGGGCAATAAAAGACAGAACACTGGTTTCTTCAATGCTAAAAGTTAATGATTAATGATTTCTGTTTAAAAGGATGGCCAAATGTTATTTCAGTTGTCTGATCAAGTTTTAACAATGTTTAAAATGAAGGCGCTTAATTTTTAACTTTTTCACATTTTTTTTTTATTTTATTAAACAGAGTGCTTTTACATTCGGTGTCTGGATTCCTTTTAAGTTTTATTATGGTTTGTTTGTTTGTGATTTTCCTTCTGGTATCAGATTGTTTTCAAGGTTCCATGGCTGCTGACAGGATTCCGGCCTCAATACCATTTTTTTTCAGAAGATGGGACTGAAGATCTTAATATGTCGGCCGGCAATCTTACGTTGCTCATCCAACAACTTACCCAGAAACTGGATGAGACTGAGTCAAGGCCAACCAGGGCTGAATAGTGATATGTTGAATTCATCACCAGCCATGTCAGCAAGTTCCAACCCCTGCAATAATGTTATCCAGGCCTCAGGACAATCTAATAATACTGAATATCCAGACAGGCCCCAACACCGTGCTGGCAAGGTACCCATTTTTAATGAATGGCTGCAAAATAATTTTTCTTTTAATTGTGCTCCACATCCGCCACCCACTTATGATATTAATGCACAATTAGATGAGCTGGACTATAAGCTGCTTAAACTAAAAAAGCTTCAGTTAGAAAATTCATATTTTCTTGAGTCTATACAGGTCCAATGGGTCCCAAAGAGCTCAAGGATGTGGGTCTTTCCAAGAGGAATGGAGGGAGGCTCACCATTACCTTAGGAACTACTGAATTTTTTCGACTGTCTGGGGTGTGAATACATGGAAATTGTGGTGATGCATAACGCTAAATTAATAGAGAAATTAACAGCTAAGGTCAATGTCCTTGATAATATGATTACCACCAATTCACACTATAGTTTTCATAAACTTGCTCAAGTTTTCACCAGTATCAAGTATAAAATGCAATCAATTAAGGACACTAAAATGAAAAAAAAATTGGAAAGGGATAGACTTACATATGAAAATGAGCAAGCCTATCCCTCTCCACCCAAGGCGCAAGTATGGGGCACCAAAAAAGTTTTAATCATTTGGCCCTGCTGCCAGCAAGCAATATGAATAATAACCATCATTCCCCACAAAACAGTCTGGATAATAATATCAATGTGAATTTCGGTAATCTCAACACTAATGCAGTCCCTTTAGATGGGCTCCCTTTGCGAAGACTGGAGAGGATCTTAAACAGAAATTGGCAGAACAACAGATGGGGAATGGAAGGTGATGTGGACAGATGGCAGTATGGAAGTTTAGCTGCAGTGACAACATGTGCCTAGAATATATTAATGCAAAATGTTGCTTGGTACATACTAAGATATAATCATAACTTATAGAAATGTGAGTCACACTTATGTTGCAAGATGAGTTTTAGATGGCCTCTCCCTTACAGCAACTCAGGTACCAACTCCTTTCCCCATGGTTCTTGGAATTATTAGATTCCAATGCCCTGAAATCCATAACCCACACAGGGGGCTCCAATATCCCAGACCTGACCATTACCAACACACAGGAGACAGATGCTCCACACCAGGTCACCCCCCCTTATTAGTCCCGTCTGACTGTAAGCAAATCATCCACATCCACATCCAACAGAGGAGCACACTAGCAGAACTTAACGGATATGCTGCGGGGGATGCCTGTGACTGGACACACACAACCAGGAAATGGGAAGCGTATTCAGGGCGTGGATCTGAAAACACATCCTCAACATAAGTGACTATAGTCTCCGTGCTGTGGCACATTTCTATAAGCTATGATTATATCATGGTTTAGTATGCACCAAGCACTTCCCACATTACTTTACATTTTGCATTAATAAAGGCTTTGCCCACAGCACACAGGTTTCAGTGTTAGGTGCCTGAACCCTGGGGCAACACTCTTATGGAGGAACCAACACAATCAATTGACATGGGCCCACTATCATGATGCAATCAGAACTGAAGGAGGAGATAATGTGAGACGGACCCTTAAGTATGGAATTGGAACATGAGGATTTGAATAAGTTGAAATTTTAGCTAGCAATGAAGGTGATTTTAAAATATATAACTATTCTAGCTTACCACTTAATGTGGATTGTGCCAATCTATTTGCAAAAGGGTTGTCTTTTATTCCAAGTAAAAGAGCAGACCTAAATGAGTGCATTATAGATCAGAAATTGTATTTAAGGAAATTTAACATCTCTCTTATCTTTAATGAAGTGCCTGATGTTTTAAATGCTTTCAAGGTTGCCAGCACTTTTAATCCACCTTTACATCCGCTCTTGGCATTATAGGAGAAAGCTTGTGAGCTGGATCTGAGAAACTACTTTCACCACCAACGAAAACCTGGAAAAAATAATTTATCGGAGGAACAGCTAGATTTGATTAAATTCTTAAAGGGTCAAAGCTTGCATATAATGACACCAGATAAGGGAGGAGTTTTATTATTATGGACCTGGCTGACAACAATAGAAGAATATCAGAGATTCTATTGGGGTGAGCATATTCTGCCTCCAGTGTGAGTGTACTTAATGGGACATACAGACAAATTTAGGTGCAAATCAAGGATTTGTTTATACACAACAGAATTTCATTGGAGGAAAACATTTATATCAACACCCCAGCCCCAAGAACCCCCACCATGTTTGGGGTCCCCAAAATCCACAAAAATATACAGGATCCACCAATGCAACCTATCATTGATGGTAGAGGTTCAGTCACATCTGCAAGTACAAGATTTTTGAACATTAAAGTCCCTGCTGAAGGAGGAGGAAGATCCATGTAAAGACTCCTGGCAATTTTTAAAGAACATTTATCAACTTGAGTTTGGTGATATGGATATTCTTACCACCACTGATGTTAGGGACTTGTATACATCAATCCCACATGAACTGGGGGTAATATGGTTCATGGAATACTTGAGCAGGAAAGGGATGAACCAAGACCATATCAATTTGTATGAGGAATTATTGGAGATGATTCTTAAAAACAACTTTATTTGGTTCAATGGGTCATATTACCTGCACAAGGAGGGGGTAGCCATGTGGTCTCTAGTTGGATCCCTATTTGCTAACATAGTAATGTTGGAATGGGAGTGTAGATATATTACAGAATGTCCTTACCAAGCAAATTTCAGGCTTTAGCAGTGCTATTTGGATGACATCTTTATTGTTTGGAACGAGAGAGAATTGGAAATCTGTGCCTTCATTGAATATATTAATAATACAACTACTTTTTTATCTTTTACCAGTAATTATAATGATACCACTCTCCCTTAATTAAATGTCCTCCTTATCAAAGACAATACCAACCAACAGTATGTATCAAGGATATTTTGAAAGTCTACTTATTCAAATACACTGCTCCATTTTTCTAGCTACAGTCCATCCTTTCACAAAAAAAGCAGTCATGAAGGGGCAGTTAGTTTGTGCAGCTCACATGATTACACTGGATCATGATTTTGTGGAGTAATGTGAGCTGATGAAACAGATGTTTCTTAATAGGGGGTATCCTGCTATCTTAGTAGATGAGAGAAGCCACGGTGTTTCAAACAAAAGAAGAACAGGACACTTCTCCCCATTGCTTAATGCAGCCATACAGCCACATGATTCTCTGATTCAAGAAGAGGGAATGGTCACCTCATTCTCTGCTTCTCTTATTCTTACTTTCAGCTTGGATAGTACTAATATCAGAGCAATATTTTACTAAGAATTTGACACTGTTAAAGGATGATAGGCCCCTTAGGGACAAGGTAGGAACAGCACCCACACTTGTTTTTAGGAAAGGTCGTACTATGAAAAACATTTATGAAGGAGTACACCTCATTAAGAGAACTAATATGGGGATCTTCCAATGCAGCACATTTTCTTGCTGTAAATATATAAAAACAGGTGACAGATTCTATACTAAGGGCAAATGTTTCAAGATGATGGACAAAGTGGATTCTGAGAGTAAATTTATAGGGTATGTTTCACTTTGCCAGCAATGTGAGGACTTTTTTACTGTGAAAATGGAAAGGAAGTTCCATGAATGAATATACAAGCATTTGTAAGAAATTAAAAAAGGTGAAAAAACTAATGCTCTCTATAAGGATATTGTAGATCACCCTAACCATACTTTTAAATTTACAATTCTGGAAAATATGCATATGGACCCCAGAGGAGGTCCATGGAAAGTTAAGCTGAAGTTAAGAGAAATCTTTTGGCAAATTTACTGGAATGCTTATTGCTGGCCAGGGTTGAATGAACAGGCCAGTACAGCACCAATACTTAAGCTGAAAGCTTTGAAAAGATGATATTTTGTTTCCCCCCTTTTCCCCCACGTTAATATATATAGTATTACATTGTATCCATGTGTGAGGAACATATTGTATCTGTAAATCTAATGTTGGAAAAGCTTTTTTAGCTACACGTGGTGGTTTTCTTTTGGGGGTGTGATGCTTTTGCAGCAGACTGATTGGATATTGTCAACCGTGTGACTTTGTTCAATTGTTTAAAAGGATGGCCAAATGTTTGAGTTGTCTGATGAAGTTTTAACAATGTTTAAAATGAAAGCACTTATTTTTGACTTTTTCACATTTTTTATATTATTAAACAGAGTGCTTTTACATTTGGTGCCTGGATTCCATTTTTGTTTTTATTATGGTTTGTTTGTTCATGGTTTTCCTTCTGGTATCAATTTCTGAAAGTATGCAAGTAGTTTTCACATCTAAGGGAGGAGGAATAAAGAGAGAAAAAAAGAACAGACACCAAGTGTAAGTAGAAGCATAAATGCATCTTAGCACGGGATAACCTCAATTTCAGGTTAAGTACAGCCTGTGTTAGCGGCTGCCTTTTTGTCACAAATATTTCTATTAGGAGAGTTAAACTTTGTTATTTGTAATGTATATTGTTATGTGTGTTTGCATCAAGTTAATAGGTTCGGGAGAGGGTTGTATTTTGTTTGAAGATTTATATTAAAACAAAATGCCTTGTAAAATGAGACATGAGTTCTAATGCTCATGATAAAAAACAACTGTATAAAGGATTAACCTGGCAAACATTAATGGGTACATGCATCACAAAAGCTGGAATTAGACATCTAAAAGGTTGCCAAATATAATAGGTGGGAATAATGACATCTTACCATAATGGCGGCATTTTCCATCTTATCTTGGAATGTGAATGGTCTCACATGTATTGATAAAAAGGAAAGAATACTTACTTATATTATGAAATACACAGTGCAAATATGAATGCTACAGGATTCACATCTGGAAAGAAATGAGCATGAGAATTTGATAAAGAAAGGATTTCAGGATGGATATTCTGCATAATATCAGGGATAAAGGAAAAGAGAAGTATTTATATTAACTGCTAGAGGAGCTCCAGAAGTAATAGCAGAGGGGAAAAAAGGTAATAATGGCAGATTTGTAGTAGTAAGAGGCGATTGGCAAGGGATGAGGATTACGCTGGCATGTATTTACATTCCTCCTAAAACTGCTATTATGGAGCTTAAAAAATGGAGGAGAAATAATCAGCTTTCAGCGGGAAATATTACTTACAGGTGGGGACTGGAACTTGATTTGCAGTAATGATTTGCAGTAATGAGGATGTATCTGGGAGTGGTCCTCGGAGGGAAAATATAACAAAAAAAGGCAGATTTCTACAATTATTTTATTGAACTATCATTTGTGACACAGGCACATTTACATTCATATAAAAGTAATCAAACTATATTAACATAACAAACATTATACTTCACATATATTGCTATACATCATATAACCTAAGCAATATTACATAAATTAAAGATGTGAATTTAGTAGCAGGAACACAGAAAAATTTTACATATTACTCATCAAGGTACAAAAACTAGGCTAGTCTTGATAGAAATTATATTTCACAGAAGCAAGTCCATTTAATTGAGAACATTGCTACACATCAAATAAATATTTTATATCATGCACCAATTACTAAAATAAAAATGCAGAGTAATGAAGTAAACATGAGACACTGGTGCCTCTCCATCTACCTGTTAAAAACAGAGGCATTTAATGAATGGGTAGTAGAAATTATCTGTAAATTATTAAGGAGGATAGAAAGTACTCCAGAAGTTGCAGCTAGTGAGTGGGATACCATGAAAGTGGAGTCTAAACTGATAGTAGAAATAAAAAAAAGAGATCTGTTTAAGAAGTAATAAGGATTATTTGACAAAGGTTAAAGTTTTACAAAATAAGGGGAATCTCACAGAACAAGACGATATGCAACTGCAGAGTGCTAAAGAGAAAATAAGGCAGCACCTGGATAATATATATGGGTTTAGAAAGATTGCTATTAAGTAACTGTTTTTTGATAATAAATCCAGAGCACAAAAACATTTCGCACAATGATGTGTGCAACAGAAAATAGAAAGGGTTATTGCCAAACTGCAGGTATCCAGAGATCCAGCAGAGGTACTAGAGATATTTCAGAAATTTTATGAAAATTTATATAAAGCAGAGAAGTGGGGAAATCAAGAAAAAGCACGAATGGAAACATTTGTGGAAGACATAAATATGCCAAAGTTAGAGGTAGAGGAGGCTCAACAGTTAAGACAGGAGGAGATGAAATAAAAATGGTACTATATAACCAATCTACAGGAAAGTCTACAGGAATAGATGGTATTCCAGTAGAAGTTTGGAAGTTGGGAGGGAAGAAAAGTGATAAATATCTTGAAGGTTCTGTTTAACACTATTTTTAAAGGAGGGGAGGCACCAACATCCTAGAAAAAAGCTGAAGTGGCTGTAATACCTACGTAAAGACCCATCTGATCCAGCTTCATATAGGCCCACTTCAGTTTTAAACCATGATTATAAAGTGTTTATTTTTATAAGGTTAACAGAATGGCAAAGGTGATACCTAAACTGATAGATAAGGAACAATGTGATTTTGCAGAGGGGTGACAAACATTAACAGAACAATGATAATCCAGAGGGAAGCAGGATGTAAGAAAATACTGCTGTTACTGGTGGGTCTTGAAAAGAAAGCATTAAACAGAGTAAACTGGGATTTTATGAGTAGGGCAATGGAAGCATTTGCGATTCCTGATACAATAATCAAGTTAATTAGAAGGATATAGCTATAATCTATCATAACTATTTAACCATCACATCCTTTCCCATACGTGTCCCAACTTTCAGCAATATGGAATTTCTATTGGCATCACTACAAATTAACCATAATAAAAATGCATGCATAGCAGTAATATACATTCCCACTGGCCATAATATACCAACTCTTGAAAATTTCATAGCCTGGATTACTCAAAATGTTTCTAATGAAACTATTATTCTAGGAGATACTAACATCAACTGGCAAAACCTGACCACAAACTCCCCTGCTAACTGTATTATACTGTACAGGTTCACACAACTGGTCACAATCCCCACACGAATACTAAACAATCATCTGGAATCCACCCTAGACTGGATCCTTGCCTCAGACCCACAAAAATACTCAAACATTAGTACCCTCCCCAATATTCTCAGTGACTATCTACCTGTCCTTACACATAGAACCCATACTCAGGTCAAAAAATCCCACTCATATAGAGCATCCAGGAACCTAACTAATTTTAATCAGACAGCCTTTTACAATGCTCTAAGTGTACATAATTGGTCCTCTCTAAAATCCTTACTACTAGAAGAAGCAGTGTATTATATTAATGAGATTTTCCTCAATACCCTAAACACTTTAGCCCCACTGCAATACAAAAGAACAAAACTCAATCACACCCCCTGGCTTACCAAACTAACTAAACAAATACTCTGTTCCAAAGAACAACCCAGGAAAGAATGGAGTAAAAACAAAACTCAAGTAAATGAAATTAACTTCAAACAACTTCATAATAAATCGCTCAGCAAACAACCAAGTGTAATATCTGGACGGTGACCAGAAAAACCACTGCTCGTACTTTGATGAAATAAAATTTATTCTCAATTACACAAGAAAACAGCAGGTTAAGCGCTTTCAGCTGTGAAAAACAGCCTTCTTCAGAACAACATTATGCCTATGAAATCTAGCTTTTATACTAAATCAATTGCTCACTTAATTATATAATCATCCTAATTACCGCCAAAACTTTAAAGGCATATTGTCATCTATACAATATTATAGATGGAAAATCATATACATATTCATAGTCTAAGCACTTCAAGCATATGTATTCACATGTTCAATATGATTACTAAGTATATGCTAACAATTATGTATAATGTAGCGTGTATAAAATGTATGTGTATCACATCCTAAACTGTTCACTCTTGTACATCCTAATCTATCCAAAACTACTATATTCTTAATACACATAAAAATGTATAAACAATATATGAAATATATGTTTAAAAATATATATTGGAAATATATATTATTAAAAATAAATCCATGGAAGTCCATGTGTTTACATGAGAACATTGATCCATTACATAAGTCACAAATATAATATTAATATTAATAACCATTGGCAGAAACTACACCATACGTCTCCGCTTCATCATAAATCCGATATATGCTGAATGATATGTAGGAATTGACATAATTAATAACAACATGATACTAATATACAGTAGTACCAGGATATCACATACACAATAGGAATATCAGAATACTATAGAAAGATAGATTAATAGAATAAAAAATTTTTTGGGACATAAAGTGTCCTCCAATGGTTATATGATCTACTATGTCGGCCCATGTCCATAAATATATGAACTGTGTATTACATGTCACATATACATGTTGATGATATAAATGTATCCCTCTGTTATCATTATATAAACTTGCTTACATTAAAGCTAGGAATGGTTTGATACTCACAAAGTCATTGAGACCTGGTTTTCTGGTGGAGTCTGTCAAGATCTGCCATCTACTCTCACTTGCTGCTAACTCCATCTTCCAGTTACCTCCAATAGGTGTAATTGGGATCTGATCTACAATAGCAAATATGAAATTATGATCTATCCCTTGTTCCATGACGTGTCTATATAACGCATTTTTACTATCACATTTCTGTATTCTATAAGTATGTTCATATATGCGTTTCTTTAATTGTCTTTCAGTTTTCCCAATGTAGTGTGCATTGCATTTTGTGCAGTTGGCAATGTACACTACACCCTTAGAGCAACAATTCCCGGCTTTACATCTAATAAAGGTGTTGTTAATGTCATCTAGTCTGATGGTGTTAGCTATATTAATGTACTTACATTGTTTGCACCTACCACACTTTTTGGTGCTTTTATGTGTATCTACTTTGTCCTTATTATAACTAGCTTTTTCCAACATCCTTTTAATGTTGGGCGCTGTTTTATATACACATTTCGGGTATTTATCCCAACTTTGTTCTTTTCCTGTAGTTGTAATTATTGCCCAATGTTTTTCTACTATTTCTTTAATCAAGTGTGTGTAGGGTGTATATGTGAGTACACAAACTCTTCCTTGAAATATATTATGTCCTTCTTCTTTGTACGGCATTGTGTAGCACCCTAATAATGGTGGGTATTTATTTCCCCATTCGTCTTTCACATATCTAATTGTTTCATTTAACATTTTTATTGGATATGCTCGATCTAAAAATAACTGCCTTATATTTTTCAGTTCATCCTCCATAATGGTCCTGGTGGAGGACATCCTAGCTGCTCGGATGCACTGCCCTTTCACTATATTTTTAAATACATGCGGGGGATGGCAACTACTGAAGTGTATATAGTCGTTTGAAAATGTGGGCTTTCTATATAGCTTAGAAATAAAACCCACGTCATCATGACTGATAGATACATCCAAGAATGCTATTCCAGTATTACTACACATATGTGTGAACTTTAGGAAACTGGTGGTGTTGTTTATGTAAGTCATGAATTCCTGTATTTTTTCTTCCGGGCCATTCCACATGATAAAAATATCGTCCAGGTACCTAGCATAATACGAGATGTCAGAATAATATTTGCTGTTAAAAATATACTCTGACTCCCACTCCAGCATGACTAGATTTGCAAAAATGGGAGCACACGCTGCTCCCATGGCCACACCTCTTGTCTGTTTGAAAAATTCTCCCTGGAAAGCTATGTAGTTGTGGTCCAACACTAGTCCCATCATATCACATATCAACAATATCTTATTCCATGTCAGATCTGAATATTTCCTTAAACTGTTGGCAAAAAATTCTAGGCCCTCATCTTTGGGGATACTAGAGAATAGGTCCTGCACATCTATGGTGAGATAAATTATGTTGGGATACCATTTCTCTCTAGTTAAATCACCCAAAAATTTCCAGGAATCTTTCATTATGTGAGAAATAGATTTGTATATATCTTTGAGCCAACCATCTATAAGTTTCCCTATATTGAAAGTTTTCGAACGGGAACCTGATACTATGGGGCGAAGTGGTGGATTCTCCATACTCTTGTGTATCTTTGGAATTCCCACCATCTTAGCTAACACTGGATAATCTGTCTTTATAAAGGAATACGTATCATTACATACCCTATTGTCGATCAAATACTCTTCTATAACCAAATCAATTCTTTTATGACCAATGTTGATTTGGTTAATAGATATATTCTCATAATTTCCTGATTCATGAAAAAGTTTGTGCAGCGCTTCATTATAAACATTTGTATAGTAAATTACTGCGCCACCGCCCTTGTCGGGCTTCATGATTCTTATCTCTTTATTATTCATAAGTGTACATAATGCTTCTCTTTCACGAACTGAGAGATTGTCTGTGTCTGACCGTTTGATTTTCCTAATATTTTTGTACGTCCAATAAATGTCGTTACAAACCAATTTTTCATAATTCAAAACTTGCTGATTATTGTCAGGGATGTATGTACTTTTCTTTTTGAGATCAGTCCCTGCTATACCTGTCTGTCCCTTCTCCGCACTGTTATTGGTAGTATTAAATTGTATAGCCAGGTTGAGTCTTCTGCAAAACATTTTGATCTCCTTAATATTATCTACAAGCTGCAGTCTATTAGCTGGAATGTATTTCATACCTTTACTCAACAATGATCCCATCTCCGCATTCACTGTCAATTCAGTGTAGTTATACACCTTAAATCCATCAAAAGTACTGATATTTGGAAGCGTACTAATTGTATTATAGTCTGTGGTAGTTTCTCGTGTACTGATATAACTACCATTGTCAATCCTACTTTCATCACATATAGGTTTCACTACTTCATCATCTTCCTTGTGTTGTGGTGTACAATATCTTTTGGTAGTAACCTTTACATTATTGTTAGACATTATAGGGGTGATTGGATTTTCATAAAAGTCATTTACCGCTGTCTGTTGTAATTTCGTGCTGGAAAAAATCTCCCCCCCTGAAAATTTTCTTCCCTTCCATTGGTTCTAACAGATTTTCTCCTAGATTGAAAATTATTCACATCATTATTACCATCTCTATATGCCGGCCACACATATGCCCTATTATTCTTGTATAGTTCTACATCACGTATAATCTTCCTATTCTTCCTATCCACAATATTCTGTATTTTATTGTCTGCAATTTCATACTGCTTCCTATACAAATCCTTCCATGAATCAAATTCATTATGACTTATTATCATGTTGTTGATATTCTCTAGTTCATTAGCCAACTTGATGAGTTTTTCATCCAGATGTTTAATTACTGTTTTTATAAATGCATAACCAAAATTGTCAAATAGTTCGTTAAAATCCTTAATAGTCTCACTCCCATATTTGATTCCCAGCGGTAGTTTAAAAAATCTCATACCTTTGGGTACTATCTTAAGTTTAAGACATTTAGATAAATAGCTACAGTCTAACTTAGTATTTTTGTACGAGATTAGTTTCTTTCCATAATCAAAAATCATATCTTTCACAGACATATGTACCTTATCCATCCTGTTAACCCTATTATTAACAAAACCTCCATCATCGTCACAAAATACAAAACTTTCATCCAGGAACTGTACCATCAACTCGTCTTCCATACAGTCCCTGTTACAACCTTTATTTTTATTGTTTTTATTATTACCATTAACTTCAGTATTATGTCCATTATACTGCATAGAGGGTTTAAGTCGACATGGACTGTAACATTCAAAATTGTATGGCTTTGAAACAGTACCTTTAGAGGCCTGCACGGCCTTAGATTTTCCTTTCCCATAAGTTCTCATACTGGGATATTCCTTCGGTCGTGCTCCGCTATGGAATGTATCTTGTCGCCCTCTACTAAAACTAAAATCAAACGTGAAATCCTGATCCATGATGTTACATGGATGGTCGCTACATATTTGTACATCGCTGTGATTGATTAAATCAATCCCCTCCATTACAGTACCTTTACGCTTAGTATCTGTATCAATCATGCCCTCCGTTAGTGTATTTCCACCCATGTCAACATCTACGCTCCTCAGTCCCTTAGGAAAGCAACGGTCGGGTGTTTGTATCATGTTCCTTTCATGATGTTCACTAGATGTTATAGAATCAAAAGAGCGACGTTCTTTACGTTTGCCTGATGTCGTCACTTCCTCTGGTATACGAACATCTCCGTCCTCCGGTATCGGTCCTACGATCCTCTTCTGTACCTTCCCCTTGGGGGCATTAACAGTTACCAGCCCGGCAACCAGATCCAATAGTCTATGCACTTCACTCTGTAGGGTGGTGAAATCAGCTCTTAAAAGAGCTATTTCATCCTTTGACAATGAAGCAGACACCGGTTCTTCCAGATCAGCCATCCTGAATGCAACTCCGTAACCATAAACCGCTCAGCAAACAACCAAGTGTAATATCTGGACGGTGACCAGAAAAACCACTGCTCGTACTTTGATGAAATAAAATTTATTCTCAATTACACAAGAAAACAGCAGGTTAAGCGCTTTCAGCTGTGAAAAACAGCCTTCTTCAGAACAACATTATGCCTATGAAATCTAGCTTTTATACTAAATCAATTGCTCACTTAATTATATAATCATCCTAATTACCGCCAAAACTTTAAAGGCATATTGTCATCTATACATCTATATCTTGTGTAATTGAGAATAAATTTTATTTCATCAAAGTACGAGCAGTGGTTTTTCTGGTCACCGTCCAGATATTAAACTTCATAATAAATAAAAATAAAAAAAAGTTAAAAATGATAAAAGAAACTACTTCTCACAACAATTATCTAGTTCAAGAAATAACCCTACAAAATTCTGGAAATCAGTCTCTTCACTCCTTAACTCTGGGACAATACAAAACCTATCACCCTTTCCTAACATGGACCCACAACAAATAGCCCATATTTTTAACTGCCATTTCATAGAAAGCATCGCCAATCTAGTCAACAATCCCCCACTCATAACAGATGAAACCCCCAACAATAACATAACTGTCACAAACTCAGCCCATAATGATCACAGCATACACCCCTCAGTCAGCAATGAAATACATAACACCCCAACAATTCCAACCTTCTCCCTAAAACCTGTACCCACCTCTCTAGTATTCAAGTTACTGAACCAACTAAAACCTTGCTCTTTATCTGCTGACAACCTCTGCTCCGAGTATCCGAAACTTGGTGCCAAGGCAATAGCTTACCCTTTCAGTATTCTAATTAATAGATCTACTGTATCTCAGAGTCCATAATCCCTGAAATTTGGAAAAAAATCCATTATAACTCCATTGCACAAAGGCGGAGCCACTAATGACTTAACTATCATCCAATTTCCATTCTCTTTCCATTATCCAAAATATTAGAAAAATATATACAAAGTCAGCTACTAAAAACATCTCTGAGATAATAATCTCCTTGGCCCTACCCAACATGGTTTTTGACCTGCACACAGTACTACAACAGCCCTATTATCATTTACTGATGCTGTGAAGAAGGCTTTAGACACTAGTCTATTAACATCTGTACTCTTACTTGACCTGTCCAAAGCATTTGACACAGTGTCACATACTAAACTAATTCAGCAACTTGCAAAATTAGGCTGCTCCCAACATACCCTTACCTGGTTCTCCATCTATCTGAATAACAGACAACAATCAGTTAAATGGCCATCAAGGAACTGAAATGGCTTGAATTTTCCCATTTCCTTCATTATACTCAACCAACACTAGTCCATAAACTAATATATATGCCCTTCTCTCCATTCTATTCTGCAATTCTACACCCGCACAAGAAACCTTCAATCAGCTAATAAACAACTCCTAAAAGTTTCCAAACCTAATAAATGGGTTGGACAAAGCCTGTACTCACACTCCGTATCTAAACTATGGAAAACCCTACACCCCTATATCACACAACTGGATTCTTTAAAAAACTTTAAACTCACTTTAAAAAACTATTTCCTTAATGAACCAATATGTTCCTGCTTAACCACAGACCGCCTTAAGCTTTGTCTAGCATACTGAAGTTGTATATCTCCCATCATAGCAATAAACTTCTATCCTTGTAAATATGATCTTTCTATATTTGCCTCTCATAATCCCGCTATCTAGTCATAAGGGGTGACTGTGATGACATGCACCATCATTTTGTCTATCAAGAAGGTACAAAACTGAACCTTATGTAGACTATGTAAATCTCTGTACTCTATGTTACTAATCTGTAGAAAATCACATATGTCTTAGAAATGTATTAAAACTTTACACTTGAGGTATTTTACTCTTTGACAATTTGTATGAAGTCTTTGGATGTTGCTGTATACATAAAATTGTCTTACATACTTCTTGATTTGTAACTGGAGTTTTTCTCCCTGAGTCTCCACTGAAAATGGGTTTTTGACCCAGTGGAATTTCCCAGTAAACAAATGTCACTAAATAAATAAATAAATTAATACATGAGGGATTGCAGGCAAAAACCAAAGTTGGAAGGTTCATTTCTGATAAGTTGCTTCCGAACAGAGGAACCAGGCAGGGGTGTCCTCTTTTCCCTTTCTTATTTGTGTTACACTTGGAACCAGTGGCAAAGAAAATAAGGAACTCAGAAATTCAAGGATATAATTGGTATGGTGTTCAAGAAAAGTTAGCTTTATTTGCAGATGATATTATTTTATATCTGATGGAACCAGAAAAGGACATCTCAGTGTTGTGGAATATTCAAAGACAGTTCCAGGTTTTTTTGGGATATAAAAATTAATTAAAATAAAAAAAGGCTACAGCTATAATAAGATAAAACAAAGGCTACAGTGCTAAACTATGCACCCACACAAGATTTGGTCCTGCATTTCCCATATTTATGGGGCATTATAAAATGAAGTATTTAGGAGTATGGATTAAAAAGATTCAGTTATGGCAGCTAAGCATATGTGGAAAGAGACTAAACAAAAGATTACACAAAAACTGAGAACTGGAAGCTCTTGCCTATAAATATGCGTAGCAAGATACAATCAAGTAAAATGTTTTTAGTCCCTTTAGTTTTATACCAAGGTCAGGCATACTTTTATTAACCAGAGGAGAAGGTTGGACAGTAATTAATAAAGAGTTGAAGGATTTTATTTGTAAGGGGAATAGGGGAAGAGTCAAGTTGAATAAGTTGATTCCCCCAACAGAACAAGGAGATTTATGATTACCTGATTTGAAGGGATATTATAGAGCTACACAGTTAAGACGCTTATACATAACATAAGCAGAAAGCTAAAATTCAAAGTGGAAAGGGATGATGATGAAGCGAGGGGGGGGTAATTCAAGAAATAAGGAAAGAATGGGATTTTGGACATAGGTTCTTAAAGAGAATAAAAATAAGTTATGTACTCACCATAATGTTCCATAATGTTCCATCTGAGTAGGTACTTCATTTGTCTGCAACCTGTGGGTATCAGATCTGACCTCGGATCCGAGCCGGCAGCTTTACTAGCTAAAAGATCTGAGCTCCTGTCTCCTCCACTTTACCCATAATCCCCTGCTACATGCTCCCTTTCCTCAGATCGAGTTTGCTTAATCTAACAACTAAGACCCTCGACAGAGGACCAAATAATGCCTAAACACACAAAACAATCTCAATCATGATCAGGAACCACGATAATGGTTAGGGGGCATGGAGGGGAGGGTCGGTTGCAGACAAATGAAGTACCTACTCCGATGGAACGTTATGGTAAGTACATAACTTCTTTATCTGAAGTAGTTACTTCATTTACTCTGCAACCTGTGGGACAGAGTCCCCAGCTACCTAAAACCTTGGGAGGCCCTCAAGGAAAGATATTCCGAAGCACCGCGGAGCCAAAGGAAGCCCTACTCCTGGATATCATATCCAATTTATAATGAGAAATTAATGTATGGGAAGAGGACCAAGTAGCTGCTGAACATATGTCGTCCAGGGGAACCCTGGATCAGAAGGCTGCTGATGTGGCTATGGATCAGCATGGACTCCGATAGGAGCAGGTTTACCTGAGGCTACATACGCATGAATGATGCACTGTGAAATCCAATTTGCTAAGGTAACTTTGGTAATAGCTCTACAAAGAGCAGATTTGGCAAAGGACACAAACAATTGATCAGCCTTGCGAGTATCCTTCGTCCTGTGCAAGTAAAAACGTAGTTGTCTATGTACATCCAACTTGTGTAATTTGTATTCCCCTTTGTTCTGAAAGTTGGGAAACTGGTAAATGAATCGACTGATTAATATTTGACTCCGAAGCCACCTTTGGTAAGAAGGAAGGGTTAGTCCTGAGAGACACTCTATTCCTATGAAAGATTAGATAGGGGGGTTTCATGCAAAGGGCTTGAAGTTCTGAAACCCTCCTGGCTGAAGTAATAGCAACTAGAAAGGCTGTTTTCCATGATAAGAACTTTAATGGAACTGAGGTGGCAGGCTCAAAAGGTGGGCTTGTCAATGCTTGTAAAACCAAAGTTAGGTCCCATGGTGGGACCGCAGTCTTAACTGGTGGTTTCAATAGAAAAATACCTTTCAAGAAGGTTTTGCATATCTTCGCAGAAGCTAAAGATCCCAGCCCATCCCCTACATGAAAATGGGAAATGGCTGCCAATTGTACTTTAACTGTAGATGCACTGGCTCCTTGATGAAAAATGTGTGACAGAAAATCAAGAACCACTGGAATAGGGACGGTAAAGGGATCTAAGCCCTTGTCCTTAGCCCAGACAGAAAAACGTTTCCATTTACTACTGTAAATTTTCCTGGTAGCAGGCTTGTGAGCCGCTACCAGAATGGCCTTTACTGGTGATGAGATGCCGGGAGTCCTTGGGATCAGTGGAACTGGATCAATCAAGCCGCGAGCTTCAGGTTTATCAGGTTCAGGGGTTGCAATCCCGCAGGATGCGAAATCAGATCCGGAATGGGATCTAAGATCCATGGAGGAACTACACTGTGAGACCGCAGAGAAGGGAACCAGATCTGGCGAGGCCAGAATGGGGCTATAAGGATAATTCTGCTCCCCAACCAACGTGCTTTCTGAATGAACTTCGTCATAAGAGGAAGGGGGGGATAAGCATAGAGGAGACCGGGTGGCCAAGCATGAACCAGAGCGTCTCTGGGGCTCTCCCCTGGTGGGGGAAGTATCGCAAAAAACTCGCTGCACTTTGTGTTTGACGGAGAAGTGAAAAGATCGCAGCAAGGTAGACCCCATTTGAGGAAGATCTGTTTAGCAACTGATGGTTTCAGAGACCACTCGTACGGTGTGAGGATCACGCGACTCAGTTTGTCCACCAGAATGTTGGACCGACCCGGAATGTGCATTGCTACCAGAAAGCGGTTGTGGATATCGCCCACTGCCAATCTCTCATAGCCTCCCGACAAAGGGGATAAGATCTGGTCCCTCCCTGTTTGTTTATGTACCAGACTACCGACATGTTGTCTGTTTGAACTGCAATAGTCCCTAGAGGAAGAAGGTCATGGAGAGCTTGCAATGTCAGAAGCACCGCCCTCATCTCTAGGACATTGATATGCAAAGCGGTCTCTAAGGGGGTCCACGTGCCTTGGACGGTTCTGCCCAAAGAATGCCCCCCCACCCGAGGCGAGAAGCACCCATGGCCAACGTGGCTAGGGGCGGAGGCATCACGAAGGGTCTCCCTTCCCACAGCTCCCGTGAGCGAAGCCACCAGAGGAGGGAGTCCCTGCAAGCCCTGCTCAGGGGAATAGGGGTGTTCAACGGATGTAGCAACAGAGACCATTGGACTTAAAGGGTCCATTGCAGAATCCTCATTCGTAGACGCGCGTGTAGGCAAAGACGGATTGCCGCTACCATAGAGCCTAGTGCTCTCAGGACTAACTCTGCCGATGGAGCCGGGTTCTGAAGGAGGGCTTTAACCTGACATGACAAACTGTTCACCCTGGAAGTTAGTAGGGCCCAAGAGAGGCCGAGTGTCCAATTTGGCCCCTATAAATTCCACACGATGAAGAAAGGACTTTTGAAGGTTTACCGAAATGCCCAAACTCTGGGCAAGAGTTAGAGCATAATCCCTGGCAACACACAGTTGATGCCTGTTGGAGGCGGTGAGGAGCCAGTCGTCCAGGTATGGAAAGACCTGAATGTCCTGTAGTCTCAGGTGGGCTGCAACCACTGCCATGACCTTGGTGAACACCCTGGGGGCTGAGGTGAGTCCGAACAGAAGAACCCTGAAACGATAATGACTGGCTCCCAGCCGGAAGCGGAGAAACCTCCTGGATCATCTGTCCATCAAAATGTGGTAGTACGCATCCTTGAGGTCTATGGAGCACATCCAGTTGTTCTCCTGGGAGGGGAGAATTGATTGAAGATTGACCATGCGGAATTTCTCTTTGGGAATGAACAGGTTCAGGGAAGAAAGATCTAGAATCGGTCTTAAGTCCCCCATCTTTTTTGGCACTAAAAAGAACCTGGAGTAATTGCCCAATCTGAACTGGCCTGGGTGGACATGCTGGATGGCTCTTTTTTCTAGCAGCTTCGAAACCTCCAAAGCTGCTGCCTCCCTTTGATCGGGTGGGATATTGGGGAGGCGCTTCGTAGGAGGGGGAAGACTTAGAAAGGGAATGGTGTAACCTCTGGATATAATTCGAAGGACCGACCAATCCGTCGTAATGGACTCCCAATTTTGGAGGTGCTCCGACAGACGCCCTCTGACTGCCTCCAGAGAGGGACAGCCGGGCAAGCCATCAGGGCTGTTGCGCGGGCCTGTCCGAGAACGGTTCTCTAGCCCCGAAGTTACGCGGCCCCCCTCTGCCTCTGGGCCGGCATCCACCTTGTCCTCCTCTGCCTCTGAAGAACGAGGGTCCGGGCTGGGCGGACTGCCGAGACTTCCGGAACCACATCTTCTTTTGTCCCCTTTGATTCCTGGAAAAGGATCTCTGGGGATCAGAGAAGCAGACCCCGATGGCAGACAGCGTCTTCCCGTCCTTTTCGCTTTGGACCAGCGTCTCGCGGACGGTCTTACCAAAGAGCGAAGAACCGTCAAAGGGCGCATTCGCGAAGGATGCCTTAAAGGGTTCCGCAAAATTGCAAAAGCGGAGCCAGGCATGACACCGCAAGACGACCCCTGCTCCGCTAGCTCTAGCGGCTCCCTCTGTAGCATGGGAGAGTAGCCGCATAGACGTGTTACATAGACTTTAGAATGGCCATACGAGTTGAGAAAGTCCTCTTATCCTCCACCGTCATGGACTCCGGTGGAGCTGCAGCCTATTCCTTTATTAGGTCTCGCTGGAGTCTGATGATGTGTGCCATGTAGTCCAGTGCCCTTACAGAGAAGGTGGCTGAAGCAAACATCTGCTTTCCGATGCGGTCCAACGTCCGAGATTCCTTATACGGAGGATGGATTGAGGAACTCTCCTGCGCGAGTTCCTTCTTTGTGGCAGCCGCCACCAACATGGCATCCACAGGTGAACCCTTAGACCAGGCCTGTCTATCAGAGGGAGGGCTAAGAATTTTGTCTGGCCTTCTTGGAATTGGTTCCACGGTGTCGGGCTTCTTCCACGCCCTCGTAGTAATTAAGTCTACCAGGGGGTCAGCTGGGGGGACACCCAGGAGGTAGACGGGCCTGCCTCAAACGACTCCAGAAACACGGACTTGCCCGAGGAAGGTTTTTGGGCAGACCACCCCCCTCTAATTCGCAACATTTCCATGATGTCTCCAAAGGAGACATCCTCAGGGGGTGACCTTGGGGAACCTTCCCCTTCATCCAAATCCATGTCTGTGGTGAGGGACTCATGGGAGTCCAGGTGCCTCCTTTTACACTTCCGTCTGCGAGGAACCTCTTTGGTGAGACTATCCGAGGAGGGCTCACGTACGGTGTCCTGTTCCTCTAAGGGAACTAACTGGAGGGTTTGAGCAGGCTGTCCCAGTGGTCGGATGATGGAGGATAGACCCAAATGCATAGGGGGAGCGGAAGGATCCGACGCCCAGACCGGGGATCTGGAAGGCCTCGACAGAACCCTCTCCACTACCTCAAAAGCTGAAGAGCCACTCCCCAGGCTCAGCAGTGAAAGCCTGGGTCGGCTCCCGAAGCAGGGGATGCGGTGTGTCAGAGCGGCGGTCGGATCCGGAGAGAAGTGTGCTGAACTGAAGGTGCCGTTGGGGACCTGCTGGTCTCCCAACAGGAGCTGGGGAAGACATCCACCACATGATGCTTTTGCCCCTTCTAATTCTGAGAATGGAATTCCTGGTATGACCATTGAGAAAGAGATCCACTGAAGGATCCGCATGTCGGGATCTGGCCAAAGGGGAGGTATGGCCAAACATGATTCCCAACACCTTTAGAACTAACGGCTTCTCAAGTGTTGAGAAGGTGATACCAATTTTGAATGTCTGATATCCCTTGGGTCTAGCTCAGACTGTTTACGTTTTAGATGGCTGAGGTAAGTAGCAGCGACAAAAAGACTTTTCGGGAATTTATTGAAATACCCAGTCTTTGACAGGCGAAAGTGCAATCTCTGGCCATCAGAAGGGTCTTTCTGGGAGCTGTGAGGAGCCAGTTAAAAATGGAAACACCTTTGGGAAACCTTGGCTAAAAAAGCTACCACTGCCATGCGTCCGGAAACACCGGGGCAGTGGTGGACCAAAGGGCAGGGCCCTGAATTGAAATGACTGGTTCCCAGCCGAAGCGGACGAATCATTTTGAGCGTGAACCTTTTATGTGCAGACGCTCCAGAAGGGCTAAAGGAATCGTTTCCTTCCCATTGGGAAATGGCTCCAGCGTGACCATTTCCAAACCTTGTTTAATTGACGTCTTCAAGATACTGAGGGTCCAAAAGGTCTCCAGCCCCCCAAATCTTTCCAACTAAAAGAACCTTGAGTAGATTCCGGATCCTCCGGTCTATGGCACTGGCTGAAAGTCTTTTGCAAGCAGTTTCAAGGGTAAACCTTGGGGATCCCTTTCCCTTCGAACATCTGGAAGGGATTTTTGACTCAGGAAGAGAAAGGGAATAGATAACCTTCGAATGAGGACTGTACCCTTGGTCTTGGCAGGGATAGCCAGGCTTCTGGGGACAGGGAACTTCCGACTGCCTGAGCAGGGCTCGGGCATGATGGAGTAAAGCATGGAGAAGGCGATGCCCTGTCTCGGGCCTGACCTGCAGAACCTCCATCCTCACTGCTTGGACCACTTCCCAGGCAATCCCTGTCAAAAGGTGTTCGAGCCGCTCGGTCCAGGGAATCTGGCCTGAATTGGGGTAAGCCTAGAAGGCCATGTATGAAAACGGCTTGGCCGGCAGGAAAGTCGTGGTCTTGCATCGGCGCAAAACCCAGTCAGGGCCCGTTCTCTTTCACTTCAGGACCAAAAGGTGATCCATAAAAGGAGTTCGTGAAAGACGCCCCTCGAAGGGCAGGCAAGCCCGCATCCAGCTGCGAATGAGGCTCATCCACCTGTCCTGCGCTCTTGTCACGCCAAAGAGAGAGGCGCATGGAGGCGACCTTGGAAACAGAATTCCGGATAGCCAGCTACGGTTCATTTTCTCTTGGAAACCGCAGCGTGGGGGCTTAACATTTCACGCTTTGCAAGTCCTTTGAAGGCGAGTGAAATGCACAGGTAATTTCAGTTCGCATACGTTAAATGTCCTGAGGAGAACATGCTCCGACCTTCCATGGACCTAGATTCCTTGTTAGGTGGATGGACAGGCACTGAAGGATCAGCCAGTTCCTTCTTTGTGGCAGCTACCACCATAGCATCCGAGAGACTCCTTTTGATAAAAATTCCTTGTCTGATGGAGCTGTGATGAATTTGAGGGTCTCCTGGGAGTGGGGTCCACTGAATCAGGAGCCGCCATGCCTTTGCAACCACCTGCATGAGGGGCTCCCGGGACACCCAGGAGGTGGACCACAGGCAAACGCCTCAAGATACACAGATTCTCCTCAAGGGTTGAGGGCCCAATTTCCCTCTGTTTAAGGATCTCCAGAATGTCTGCAAATGAGACATCTTCAGAAGGGGAACGGGAACCCAGAATCATCCAGATCTGTGTCCGACTGATAGACTCAGGTGAGTCAATGTGCTTACCATTCACTTCCTCTTCCGAGGGGCTCTTCTGCCAAATCAGGAGAGGCCTCAGAAGAGGATGAAATCCCAAAGGGGCTCCTGAGGAGCTGGCTCTCTGGGCAGGGATGAGAGGGAGTGTTAACGGAGGCAGCATAGGAGGCGGCTTTGGAGCCGACTGTGGAGTGAGCCAGGTCACCATACCCACAGGTTGCAGAGCAAATGAAGTAACTACTTCAGATCAACAGTCATACAGAACATTCCATTCATAAAGTAGCAGAAAGCACACTAAGAACTAAGCCAACATGGGACTGGAGAAAGCAGATTCTACAATAGGGATAACTGCAATTAGGGATACTGGGAATACACAAGAGGGGGCTGGAATTTAATGGAGAAAAATGGCAAAGGAACCAAGGTATTGGGAACAAACAATTAGAGAAGGAACGGTAATAGAATGGGAAGAGACCAAGAAGGCATTTGGATTGCAGGCTAGTGATCGCCTTCCTTATTCAGGGACTGATTTTAGGGTAAAGACAAACAGAAGGGGATAGGGGTATCCTAAATTAAGGACCTGCAATGGTTGAGTTTTTAACTGAATGTAGAACAGAAGCTGCCATTAAAAAAGGATAATTAGTAGGGCATATAAAATATTGAGTGATAAATATAGGAATCAATCAGAAGAGGTCAGAAAAGATTGAGAAGAGACATTGGATATACAATTCACAAAGAAACAATGGGAAGATACAACCAGATAAAGACAAATGTAGTCAGGACAGGAGAGTGAAAAGGAAAGGGAGGAGTGAGACACATTTGGGAAAAAGAAATCCCCGAGCATCTGGGAGTGCAAGCAGAACACACATTAAGTGATACAATAAAAAAGAATTTGAAGAACAGGAGAATGAAAATGCAGGGGATACTGACGAGGAGAGGAGATAAGGTATTCACAACAACATAGAATCAATGTAATTAGGATGATGAATCTCCCATTTACAGTGCATATATTAAGAAACCTGTCATGAGAAAGGACCAAACTACTAAAAATTGCAGAAGTACTTGGAAGGGTGGATACAGAAATGACAGGGAGAAGAATCTCCAAAACAAGTTAAATTGAGTCGGAAAAAAAGGGGCTGGGGCCTCCCATACATACCCATGTCAGCCTTGGCATATAACCTACTTGGGGTGATACAGATTAGGGGGGAAGACCAAAAGGTAAGAGATGAGAGGGCAAATAGGATGGTGAGAAAATTATACAGACACTAAAGAGATGGGACAACATGGCATGGGGACAAGGGAAAGAACGAGACTTGGGAGGAAGGAGGATGGGACACTTTCATATGAAAAAAAACAAGTAGAAAAATGGAAGGAAAGGGGGAAAAGGGAAAAATGGGAGCAAACAAAGGAGGGGGCATATTCAAGACCCTACATGAATTAATACAGGAATCTGGATTCATGTAAAGTGAATGGTGGACATACACGTCTGAGAGAAAAATTGCTGGAGAAAAGGGAAGGAGAAATACAGGAAAAGAAAAGAAAGGAGAGAAGGGAAATGGAGAAACAGAGAAAAGATAAAATAATTTATAAAGACCTCAGAGGGAAAGTGAAGGGACCCTCAAAGAAAGAGACTAGAAAAGGATGTGAGAAAGAAATACAGTGGTAGACCTGGGAAGCAAAATGCTGAAAAGTCTTCAAAACAACATCAGAGATACAGACATTGCATGATGTGGGAGATCACATTTTAAAAGTGCTGCACAGATGGTAGTTCACACTGAAAAGATCATACAAGTAGGGAATGAAAATAGACTTGAGTTGCTGGAGGTGCATAACAGTAGAGGCAGGCATGAATCAGTGAAACTGACTGTGAAATTTTGTCCTATGGTCCCTGTTCCATAACACTGATATTTCCATTGTTATTTTAGATTTACAATGTTTTTATAAGAATATACATTTGAACATTCTTTGTGCAGGCAAAGAAAGGAGCGGTAATTTAAATAGTAACACTGTTCCAGTAACACCAGGCAAAAATCCCCCATTTAACCAATGTTATCTTTATTTCAAAAGGTTTGCAAAACTGAAACATGCAATTAAAACTTTAAGATAGTAGATAAGTTTCATAATTTAAGTAAATCTGACAGGCAAATAGTAAAACATCACTGCCCTAGAAATAAGTTATATAAGCAAGCCAACAAAGGAGCAGACATTGCTGTAATTTTTTTCTTCTTCTTCGGCTATTCCCAGTTAGGGGACAGCAGATCACCTGTCTGCTCATAACTGGCAGTGGAGTTTTTCGGTGTCGAGTTGCCAGCCTGCCCCCTTCCCGAAGGCACACACATGCACACACTCACACCTAGGGCCAATTTAGAGTGTTTCCCCCTACACATGTCTTTGGGATGTGGGAGGAAACCGAGCATGCAGAGGGAAAACCCCTGTGACCACAGGGAGGACATGCAGACTCCTCACAGAAGGCAACCCAGCCAAGGATCAAACTGGAGAACCTCTTGCTGTGGGGCAGCAATGCCAACTGCTGCACCACCGCAGCAGCCCAGCAGCGGGTGTAATGAATAGACAATATTATACACCATTCCTAAGTCAGGGTATAATTAGATTTCATGAAATTAGTATTGTCTCAGTCTTTGATGTTAGCCGTGTGTGCCCTTCTTAGCAAGTGTGCCCAGAATTACCACCCTCTGCACTTCATACAGAGTTACATTTATCTATAGCATACTTGAATACAACAGTCATTTTTTTATTAATCCTCTTACCCTCTTTCTACTAGTACTACTGGAAATGTCTGGATATCTTTCTTCTACATTGCTCTCATTTCTGCTTGCAAATCCCGGTATTTTATGACTTTGTGCTTCAGTACCTAAGACTTTATAATCGCTGTGTGCAGCAATTTCAATTATCACTGTTACTTTTGACTTTTTTTCTTAGACTGCTATATATCTGGTTTTCTTGCAACTATCTCAGATGTTGTCACTGGATGACCTCATGGGATTGAAACTTCATCTTTGTCAATAACGCTTTGTAGTGTTTGTACAATTCCCAATGCAACAATTTACTGCAACTTTCAGTTTACAAACCCTCAGTCAAGAGCATATCACACCCAGCAATGAGATGTGTAATGGTTTCCAGTTCTGTTTTACATAACCTGCATTTGTCTGTTTCTCCCACTTTTCTGTAGAAAAAAATTTTATAAAAACCCTTTTTTTAAAAGTTTTTTTTTTTAAATTTTTTCAAAGGAAATTTTTTGGGGTTCTTTTTTTTTTTTTTTTTTTTCTTGTTTCCTTTTTTTTATTAAAACATTTTTAAAAAAAAACCCCAAAAAAAGGGGGGTTGCCCCTTTAAAAAAAATTCACCCTTTTTTTTTTTTCCTTTTTCCAATTTTTCCCCTTTTTGTTTTTAAAATTTTTCCTGGTTAACAGCTTTTTTTTTTCCCCTTGTTTTTTTTTAGGAAAGGGTTCTTTAAATTTTTTTCCCCCGACTGCCTCCGAAGATGGGCAGTCGGGCAACACCAGGGATGCTGAAAGGGCTTCTCGGAGAACGCCGATTGCCCTGGTTCTGCGGACCCTCTGCCTCTAGGGCTTATCGGCCTACCATTGTTGTTCCCCTCTGCCTCTGGCGGAACCGACTCTGTGCCAGGCTAAGTCCCTTGGGATTGTTTACGGAACCATCATCTTTCCCTTCTGGCCTTTGGGGTAAGGCCTAGAAGGAGTAGAAAATGGACTCCGACGGCAGAAAGGGTCTTGCCATCAGTCTCGCACCTAGTCAGGGTTTCTTTCACTTGTGGACCAAAAAGAGATGATCCATCAAAAGGGAGTTCGTGAAAGACGCCTTGAAAGGCTCCAAAATTGCATAGCCGTATCCAGGCGTGCCTACGTAAGGCTACCCCTGTTCCTATGCTCTGCTCGCTCCATCGGCCGCATAAGAGAGGAGGCGCATGGAGGAGTTGGAAATAGAATTAGGATAGCCAGCTGCGTGTTCATTTTCTCTTGAAACCCGCAGCTGTAGGGTCTTCAGCATTTCACTCGCTTCTTTGATCAAGTCTCTTTGAAGACGAGTGAAATGGCACAGGTAATTCAGCTTAACGATAGTAAATGTCGCTGAGGAGAACATCCGCTTCCCGTACCTATCCATGGACCTAGATTCCTTGTTAGGTGGATGGACAGGCACTGAAGGATCAGCCAGTTCCTTCTTTGTGGCGGCAGCAACCACCATAGCATCCACAGAGACTCCTTTTGATAAAAATTCCTTGTCTGATGGAGCTGTGATGAATTTGGAGGGTCTCCTGGGAGTGGGGTCCACTGAATCAGGAGCCGTCCATGCCTTTTTTGCAACCACCTGCATGAGGGGGTCGGAGGGGGGGGGACACCCAGGAGGTGGAAGGACGAGAGCCAAACGCCTCAAGATACACAGATTCGTCCTCCGAAGGGTTGAGGGCTGACCAATTTCGCCTCTGTTTAAGGATCTCCAGAATGTCTGCAAATGAGACATCTTCAGAAGGGGAACGTGGGGAACCCTCAGAATCATCCAGATCTGTGTCCGACGTGATAGACTCAGGTGAGTCAATGTGCTTCCTCTAGCACTTCCTCTTCCGAGGGGCTCTTCTGCCAAATCAGGAGAGGCCTCGGAAGAGGATGAAATCCCAAAGGGAGCTCCTGAGGAGTTGGCTCTCTGCGGTCAGGGATGAGGGAGTGAGTCGACTTACCCTGAGGCAGCATAGAGGGAGGGGCTGACGGAGCCGACTGTGGAGTAGAGCCAGGCTCTAACACACTCCGCATGACCTCAGCACCCCTGTCAGGCAGAGCCAGAGGTCCCCGCCCGAGGAGCTATGACCCCTCGGCACCGACAGTGATGGCTCCGAGGCGATGTCGGAGCCGAACTCACTAGCGCCGGCACCGAGAGGGAGAGGGGGTCGGACAAGGGTCCGATGCCACTCACCCTCGGAGCTGACGAGGGAAGTCCGCGCCGAGATTCCTCCATGGAAGAAAACGGAGCCGACGACGGAGCCGAAGACAATTGTCTCGGCTCCGGTAACCACAGTCTCGGTTCCGACATCGACCCGGCTCCGAGCTCAAAAGAGTCGAAGGAGGAAGGAGTTGATGGACCGACAGGCACCGACTGATGAGTCGGGCTCTGAAGCATCTGGGCTAGTGCCTCAGACTTGAGTAGTCGACTACCACCCTCTGAAGGTCATGATCGGATAACCTCGATGACCTAGAGGAATGAGACCTTTGGCCCGCTCAGACAGCAGGGGAGATCCTGGAGCCGAATGAACGGAGCCAAGAGAAGGTGACCTAGACCTCTTTCTGGTTGTCGGCTCAAGATCTTGTCGGAGCCGACACGGTACGATAACCTCGGCTCCGCCGGAGCGAGGAAGCCACAGAAACTGTGGACTGATTCTTATCGCTCCAGCCGGAGCCGATAAAGGCAAAGGTTGAACAACCTGAGGTCTCGGCTCAGAAGCCGGAGCCAAGACCTCGATGCCTTGGAGGGCTTCCCTGTTGAGACAGACAGGGAATCCTCAGGCTTCAACAAGCCTCTCAATATGAGCTTGTTTTTTCTTTCCTGCAGGACCCTGGGGCTGAAGCCATGGCAGACAGCACAGGAGTCCTGCAGGTGCAAAGGCCCCAGACAATAGACACAAGAAGTGTGAGCGTCTGTCAGAGACATTTTCTGACAGCACGCATCACACTTCTTGAATCCGGAGACCTTTGCTTCTTTAGACATAGCCTAACTGGTGAACACAAACACACACTCAAACACACCAGTTATACCCTGTCAGAAAAAATTACTTTAGTAAAAATACTAAAAAAATAAAGTACAATAAAGTACAATAAACAGTAGCTTAAACTACACAAACACTCCCTAGGGAAGGGAAGGCCCAAGGCCCAAGGGAAGAACTAAAAGTTCTTTTAAAGAAAAAACGGGAAAAAATTAGGTCGGGGATAAAGTTCAATGAACTACACTAATTTGACAATAATTAAACTAAAAAAGGGGAAAACAGAGTAACTTTTAATAGAAAAAGCTTAAACTCACCAGGAACCGGTAGAACAACCAACCTCGAAGCTGTAGCGGCAAACGAGATCTGAGGTAACTATCGCCTAGCATTGTGGGATATAAGGGGAGCCTCGAGCCGGTGGAACCAACTCTCGAGCTTTAGAGTGGCCGAGTCGGAGCCGAGGTCGGCTCCGAACCCATCCAGCAAGAATGAAGGCGAGATAGACAACTTAACATCCAAAGTTAGGTCCCATGGTGGGACCACAGTCTTAACTGGTGGTTTCAATAGAAAAATACCTTTCAAGAAGGTTTTGCATATCTTCGCAGAAGCTAAAGATCCCAGCCCATCCCCTACATGAAAATGGGAAATGGTTGCCAATTGTACTTTAACTGTAGCTGCACCAGCTCCTTGATGAAAAATGTGTGACAGAAAATCAAGAACCGCTGGAATAGGGACGGTAAAGGGATCTAAGCCCTTGTCCTTAGCCCAGACAGAAAAACGCTTCCATTTACTACTGTAAATTTTCCTGGTAGCAGGCTTGTGAGCCACTACCAGAATGGCCTTTATTGGTGATGAGATGCCGGGAGTCCTTGGGATCAGTGGAACTGGATCAATCAAGCCGCGAGCATCAGGTTTATCAGGTTCAGGGGTTGCAATCCCGCAGGATGTGAAATCAGATCCGGAATGGGATCTAAGATCCATGGAGGAAGTACACTGTGAGACCGCAGAGAAGGGAACCAGATCTGGCGAGGCCAGAATGGGGCTATAAGGATAATTCTGCTCCCCAACCAACGTGCTTTCTGAATGAACTTCGTCATAAGAGGAAGGGGGGGATAAGCATAGAGGAGACCGGGTGGCCAAGCATGAACCAGAGCGTCTCTGGGGCTCTCCCCTGGTGGGGGAAGTATCGCAAAAAACTCGCTGCACTTTGTGTTTGACGGAGAAGCAAAAAGATCGCAGCAAGGTAGACCTCATTTGAGGAAGATCTGTTTAGCAACTGATGGTTTCAGAGACCACTCGTACTGTGTGAGGATCACGCGACTCAGTTTGTCCACCAGAATGTTGGACCGACCCGGAATGTGCATTGCTACCAGAAAGCGGTTGTGGATATCGCCCACTCCCAATCTCTCATAGCCTCCCGACAAAGGGGATAAGATCTGGTCCCTCCCTGTTTGTTTATGTACCAGACTACCGCCATGTTGTCTGTTTGAACCGCAACAGTCCCTAGAGGAAGAAGGTCGTGGAGAGCTTGCAATGTCAGAAGCACCGCCCTCATCTCTAGGACATTGATATGCAAAGCGGTCTCTAAGGGGGTCCACGTGCCTTGGACGGTTCTGCCCAAAGAATGCCCCCCCCACCCAAGGCGAGAAGCATCCATGGTCAACGTGGCTAGGGGCGGAGGCATCACGAAGGGTCTCCCTTCCCGCAGCTCCCGTGAGCGAAGCCACCAGAGGAGGGAGTCCCTGCAAGCCCTGCTCAGGGGAATAGGGGTGTTCAACGGATGTAGCAACAGAGACCATTGGACTTGAAGGGTCCATTGCAGAATCCTCATTCGTAGACACGCGTGTAGGCAAAGACGGATTGCCACTACCATAGAGCCTAGTGCTCTCAGGACTAACTCTGCCGATGGAGCCGGGTTCTGAAGGAGGGCTTTAACCTGACATGACAAACTGTTCACCCTGTCTGAAGTTAGTAGGGCCCAAGAGAGGCGAGTGTCCAATTTGGCCCCTATAAATTCCACACGATGAAGAAAGGACTTTTGAAGGTTTACCGAAATGCCCAAACTCTGGGCAAGAGTTAGAGCATAATCCCTGGCAACACACAGTTGATGCCTGTTGGAGGCGGTGAGGAGCCAGTCGTCCAGGTATGGAAAGACCTGAATGCCCTGGAGTCTCAGGTGGGCTGCAACCACTGCCATGACCTTGGTGAACACCCTGGGGGCTGAGGTGAGGCCGAACAGAAGAACCCTAAAACGATAATGACTGGCTCCGAGCTGGAAGCGGAGAAACCTCCTGGATCATCTGTCCATCAAAATGTGGTAGTACGCATCCTTGAGGTCTATGGAGCACATCCAGTTGTTCTCCCGAAGGAGGGGGAGAATTGACTGAAGATTGACCATGCGGAATTTCTCTTTGGGAATGAACAGGTTCAGGGAAGAAAGATCTAGAATCGGTCTTAAGTCCCCCGTCTTTTTTGGCACTAAAAAGAACCTGGAGTAATTGCCCAATCCGAAATGGCCTGGGTGGACGTGCTGGATGGCTCTTTTTTCTAGCAGCTTCGAAACCTCCAAAGCTGCCGCCTCCCTTTGATCGGGTGGGACATTGGGGAGGCGCTTCATAGGAGGGGGAAGACTTAGAAAGGGAATGGTGTAACCTCTGGATATGATTCGAAGGACCCACCGATCCGTCATAATGGACTCCCATTTTGGAGGTGCTCCGACAGACGCCCCCTGACTGCCTCCAGAGAGCGACAGCCGGGTAAGCCATCAGGACTGTTGCGTGGGCCTGTCCGAGAATGGTTCTCTAGACCCGAAGTTGCGCGGCCCCCCTCTGCCTCTGGGCCGGCATCCACCTTGTCCTCATCTGCCTCTGAAGAACGAGGGGTCCAAAGCTGGGCGGGACTGCTGAGACTTCCGGAACCACATCTTCTTTTGTCCCCTTTGATTCCTGTAAAAGGATCTCTGGGGATTAGAGAAGCAGACCCCGACGGCAGACAGCATCTTCCCGTCCTTTTCGCTTTGGACCAGCATCTCGCGGACGGTCTTGCCAAAGAGCGAAGAACCGTCAAAGGGCGCATTCGCGAAGGATGCCTTAAAGGGTTCCTCAAAACTGCAAAAGTGGAGCCAGGCGTGACGCCGCAAGACGACCCCTGCTCCACTAGCTCTAGCGGCTCCCTCCGTAGCATGGGAGAGTAGCCGCATAGACATGTTACATAGACTTTAGAGTGGCCATACGAGTCGAGAAAGTCCTCTTATCCTCCACCGTCATGGACTCCGGTGGAGCTGCAGCGTATTCCTTTATTAGGTCTTGCTGGACTCTGATGATGTGTGCCATGTAGTTCAGCGCCCTTACAGAGAAGGTGGCTGAAGCAAACATCTGCTTCCCAATGCGGTCCAACGTCCGAGATTCCTTATCCGGAGGGTGGACCGGGGAACTCTCCTGCGCGAGTTCCTTCTTCGTGGCAGCCGCCACCAACATGGCATTCACAGGTGAACCCTTAGACCAGGCCTGTCTATCAGAGGGAGGGCTAAGAATTTTGTCTGGCCTTCTTGGAATTGGCTCCACGGTGTCGGGCTTCTTCCACGCCCTGGTAGTAATTAAGTCTACCAGGGGGTCAGCCGGGGGGGGGGGGACACCCAGGAGGTAGATGGGCCTGTCTCAAATGCCTCCAGAAACACGGACTCGTCCGAGGAAGGTTTTTGGGCAGACCACCTCCCTCTAATTCGCAACATTTCCATGATGTCTCCAAAGAAGACATCCTCAGGGGGTGACCTTGGGGAACCTTCCCCTTCATCCAAATCCGTGTCTGTGGTGAGGGACTCAGGGGAGTCCAGGTGCCTCCTTTTACACTTCCGTCTGCGAGGAACCTCCTCGGTGGGACTATCCGAGGAGGGCTCACGTACGGTGTCCTGCTCCTCTAAGGGAACTAACTGGAGGGTTTGAACAGGCTGTCCCAGTGGTCAGATGATGGAGGATAGACCCAAATGCATAGGGGGAGCGGAAGGATCTGACGCCCGGACCGGGGATCTGGAAGGCCTCGACAGAACCCTCTCCACTACCTCAAAAGCCGAAGGCGAGCCGCTTTCCCCAGGCTCCGAAAGCATCTGAAGCAGGGATCGGTGTCGGAGCTGAAGCGGTCGGATCCGAGAGGAAAGTGTGCTCTGAACTGAAGGGCGCCGAAGTCACACCAACCCCTACGGATCTGACGCTCGGCCCCGACACGCTTGAGGGTACAGTCGGCTACCAGAACTATCGGCGCCGACAAATCCCCGGCTCCGAAAGGGCCCGGATCCAATGACTCCAAAACCGAAAACGGGTTGGAGAAGGAGTGATCGGGGCAAAAAAGGGGACTGCACTCCCCCCCGAAGGGGGGGGAGGCAGGAGCACCCCCATCTGCATCTGAGTCTGCAGAAATCAACGCATCATCCGATCCATGTCCGCATCGGTCAGGCTTCTTGTAGACCTAGAAGAGGTCATCGAGGCGGGCCGGGAGGGGTGCCTCGACGACCTCGAGGGAGACCGGTATTCCTCCTCCGGCGAGAAACAAGGCGAACGGAGTCGAGAGGGAGAGGATCCGAAGGCCCCCATAGAGGGGCTAGTAACTTTAGATGGCGGGGCTGAGGGATGAGTCTCAGCCCGCCTCTTATGACTTTTGTGTTTCCCTCTATCCTTTTCCTTATGCCTCTTCTCTCTCGAAG
The DNA here is from genome assembly GCF_019279795.1 of Protopterus annectens. Taxonomy (NCBI): domain Eukaryota; kingdom Metazoa; phylum Chordata; order Ceratodontiformes; family Protopteridae; genus Protopterus; species Protopterus annectens. The sequence goes on along the minus strand of NC_056730.1, from coordinate 714,269,155 downwards.
AGGCAGAAGAGTCCCCTGAACTCTGCGCAGCAGAGGGAGGTTGAGTCCCAGGCAGAGTCAGGGGACCTAAAGGCACAGGGGCTGTAGTAGCAGTTTGTGCCTTAGAGGGAGAGGAAGAAGAAGTGTCCTGCGGTAACAAGCCCACCAGGAACAACTTGTTCTTCCTATCCCTGATGGCCCGGGGGTTAAATGCTGCACATATCTGGCAGCTAGTGGATAAGTGGGCCACCCCCAGACACAAAACGCACTGAGTGTGACCATCAGCCGGGGAAAGCTTATGGCCACACTCAGTGCACTTAGAAAAGACAGCTTTGGGCCCCTCAGCCATCACACTAACACACCCACACACTAAGGGGAGGGGACAAAAAAAAGTATATAAGCTAAAATTACCACAAAAAAATAAAACTAAGGCTATCACTCGACGAAAAGTAGCTAAACCACTCACACACTAACAAAATTTAAACTTTTTGACAAAGGTTCACTGAAAAGATCTCACCCAAGCCTAAGGAGCTCTTCACTAAAAGCTTATTTCAGCCGCGGCAAACTCGATCTGAGAAAAGGGAGCATGTAGCATGGGGATTATGGGTGAAGGGGAGGAGCCAGGAGCTCGGATCTTTTAGCTAGTAAAGCTGCCGGCTCGGATCCGAGGTCGAATCCGATACTCACAGGTTGCAGAGCAAATGAAGTAACTACTTCAGATCAACAGTCATACAGAACATTCCATTCATAAAGTAGCAGAAAGTACACAAAGAACTAAGCCAACATGGGACTGGGGAAAGGAGATTCTACAATAGGGATAACTGCAATTAGGGATACTGAGAATACACAAGAGGGGGCTGGAATTTAATGGAGAAAAATGGCAAAGGAACCAAGGTATTGGGAACAAACAATTAGAGAAGGAACGGTAATAGAATGGGAAGAGACCAAGAATGCATTTGGATTGCAGGCTAGTGATCGCCTTCCTTATTCAGGGACTGATTTTGGGCTAAAGACAAACAGAAGGGGATAGGGGTATCCTAAATGAAGGACCTGCAATGGTTGAGTTTTTAACTGAATGTAGAACAGAAGCTGCCATTAAAAAAGGATAATTAGTAGGGCATATAAAATACTGAGCGATAAATATAGGAATCAATCAGAAGAGGTCAGAAAAGATTGAGAAGAGACACTGGATATACAATTCACAAACAAACAATGGGAAGATACAACCAGATAAAGACAAATGTAGTCAGGACAGGAGAGTGAAAAGGAAAGGGAGGAGTGAGACACATTTGGGAAAAAGAAATCCCCGAGCATCTGGGAGTGCATGCAGAACACACATTAAGTGATACAATAAAAAATAATTTGAAGAACAGGAGAATGAAAATACAGGGGATACTGACGAGGAGAGGAGATAAGGCATTCACAACAACGTAGAATCAATGTAATTAGGATGATGAATCTCCCATTTACAGTGCATATATTAAGAAACCTGTCAGTGGAAGAAATGGAGACCAAACTACTAAAAATTGCAGAAGTACTTGGAAGGGTGGATACAGAAATGACAGGGAGAAGAGTCTCCAAAACAAGTTAAATTGAGTCGGAAAAAAAGGGGCTGGGGCCTCCCATACATACCCATGTCAGCCTTGGCATATAACCTACTTGGGGTGATACAGATTAGGGGGAAGACCCAAAGGTAAGAGAGGAGAGGGCAGATAGGATGGTGAGAAAATTATACAGACACTAAAGAGATGGGACAACATGGCATGGGGACAAGGGAAAGAAAGAGACTTGGGAGGAAGGAGGATGGGACACTTTCATATGAAAAAAAAAACAAGTAGAAAAATGGAAGGAAAGGGGGAAAAGGGAAAAATGGGAGCAAACAAAGGAGGGGGCATATTCAAGACCCTACATGAATTAATACAGGAATCTGGATTCATACAAAGTGAATGGTTGACATACACGTCTGAGAGAAAAATTGCTGGAGAAAAGGGAAGGAGAAATACAGGAAAAGAAAGGAGAGAAGGGAAATGGAGAAACAGAGACAAGATAAAATAATTTATAAAGACCTCAGAGGGAAAGTGAAGAGACCCTCAAAGAAAGAGACTAGAAAAAGATGTGAGAAAGAAATACAGTGGTAGACCTGGGAAGCAAAATGCTGAAAAGTCTTCAAAACAACATCAGAGATACAGACATTGCATGATGTGGGAGATCACATTTTAAAAGTGCTGCACAGATGGTAGTTCACACTGAAAAGATCATACAAGTGGGATGAAAATAGACTTGAGTTGCTGGAGGTGCATAACAGTAGAGGCAGGCATGAATCAGTGAAACTGACTGTGAAATTTTGTCCTATGGTCCCTGTTCCATAACACTAATATTTCCATTGTTATTTTAGATTGACAATGTTTTTATAAGAATATACATTTGAACATTCTTTGTGCAGGCAAAGAAAGGAGCGGCAATTTAAATAGTAACACTGTTCCTTTAACACCAGGCAAAAATCCCCCATTTAACCAATGTTATCTTTATTTCAAAAGGTTTGCAAAACTGAAACATGCAATTAAAACTTTAAGATAGTAGATAAGTTTCATAATTTAAGTAAATCTGAAAGGCAAATAGTAAAACATCACTGCCCTAGAAATAAGTTATATAAGCAAGCCAACAAAGGAGCAGACATTGCTGTAATTCTTCTTCTTCTTCTTTCGGCTATTCCCAGTTAGGGGTCGCCACAGCAGATCACCTGTCTGCTCATAACTGGCAGTGGAGTTATACGGTGTCGAGTTGCGTTGCCAGCCTGGCGCCCAACCTTCCACAGAAGGCACACACATGCACACACTCACACCTAGGGCCAATTTAGAGTGTCCAATCCACCTACAGCATGTCTTTGGGATGTGGGAGGAAACCGGAGCACCCGGAGGAAACCCATGTGACCACAGGGAGGACATGCAGACTCCTCACAGAAGGCAACCCAGCCAAGGATCGAACTGGAGAACCTCTTGCTGTGAGGCAGCAACGCCAACTGCTGCACCACCGCAGCAGCCCAGCAGACGTTGCTGTAATGAATAGACAATATTATACACCATTCCTAAGTCAGGGTATAATTAGATTTCATGAAATTAGTATTGTCTCAGTCTTTGATGTTAGCCGAGAGTGCCCTTCTTAGCACCCGCAGTGTGCCCAGAATTACCACCTTCTGCACTTCATACAGAGTTACATTTATCTATAGCATACTTGAATACAACAGTAATTTTTTTATTAATCCTCTTACCCTCTTTCTACTAGTACTACTGGAAATGTCTGGATATCTTTCTTCTACATTGCTCTCATTTCTGCTTGCAAATCCCGGTATTTTATGACTTTGTGCTTCAGTACCTAAGACTTTATAATCGCTGTGTGCAGCAATTTCAATTATCACTGTTACTTTTGACTTTTTTTCTTAGACTGTTATATATCTGGTTTTCTTGCAACTATCTCAGATGTTGTCACTAGATGACCCCATGGGATTGAAACTTCATCTTTGTCAATAACGCTTTGTAGTGTTTGTACAATTCCCAATGCAACAATTGTGCCACATTACTGCAACTTTCAGTTTACAAACCCTCAGTCAAGAGCATATCACACCCAGCAATGAGATGTGCAATGGTTTCCAGTTCTGTTTTACATAACCTGCATTTGTCTGTTTCTGCCACTTTTCTGTAGACTTTATAAACTAATGTGTATGTAGAATAGTATCTTGTCTTTTCATTATCATTTTATCATTTGCTTTAAATTCACCTCTCCTTAACCATTCCTGTGTCAAATCCTGGTTAACAGCTGCTTGTTCTAGGAGTTCTTTATACTTATTGCTATATTTATAGGCTTTCAAATTTTCTTTTGTTTAATCTTGTCCTTGGCGCATTATTGGTTTCAGGTATGAAATCTAGTAATTTGCAGTGAAATAAAGCTGCCAGTTTGAAAAGACAACTTGATGGTAGTCGTACATCCAGCCTCTATCAGGAAAAATGCATGCAGTGGCCATGGATTGTTTTGGGACATTTATATTTCTGGTTACATTATCATTTGAGTGGCAGACTGTATTTTTGTTTGGTATTTCCTAAAGGAAATCCCATAATTTTTACTAGAATGATTGTTTTCAGAGTGGTATGATTTTTCCATAGTATTTTTATGCCTAGAGTGAAGGGCAGTCTTTGTGAATTGTGTGAAGTTCCAAATCAAACCATGTGGGTAGAATTTCCTTAGCTATGTGACCCTGACAGATATAGTTTTTTGTACTAAGGCTCTCTAGCAGCCAGTGTTGCGCTTTTCCTTCTCTACCCAGATCCAGTTGACAGGCTCCCAAACTTGAGTGTGAGGCGCTGAAAGGGTGAATCTGAAAACATTAGAGAAACCTCGATCACCCTGTGGAGTCCTAATTTCTTGGGAGGTGTATGGTTTCTGTGTATGAGTTTCTGTTCCAGATTTCTCCAAGAATATCCCAGGATGGAGTTGATAGAATCATAGAAGATACCGAAAAGCAGCTGTTCATCTGACTTGTTTTCATTGAAGCTGCATGGTCTCAAGACGTCCAGATGTGTGTGCTATGTGAGGAAGTTGATGGAGTGAAACATACTGCTGACATGGATCTCTAGAGTTACAATATTTACAAGGATTTTTCTATTGCGGTAGGAAGCACATTGCCTGCATTCAAAAAGTTTCTATTTCATTTTCAGGACAGCAGTTGATGTAGAAAGGTGTAATTGATGTATTCATTTATTACACTAGGAAATAGAATTCTTTAAAAAAAGTTTTTTAAAGCTGATTCTCTGTGTTGTGTTTTTCCCTTTTTGTTACAAACACTAGATGAAACGGGATTGTAAAATGTTTGTGATAAAGGTTAGCATATCTGCAGATGTATCAAATAGGTGTTAAAATGAGTTCACGAGCCTCTTTGCTGCTTGTAATTTCTTACCTGGTGTAAAAGTTCGAAGCAAGGAATTTACAGTCCCAACTTCTATTTTATTTTTTATTTTTTGCAACATTTCTTTTTTTGTGTTCAATGTTTGTTTCAACCTCTACCATGACAAGAGAAGAAGAATGTGCAGAAAAATCGATATGCATTACAAAGTTTTTCCGAAGTTCTGCATCTAAGTTTTAGGTGTCTGCCTTGTGAGTATGACAGACTGTTTTGAGATTGGGTCAGCTGTAAGAGAAAAGTGAGTTATTTTCTACTAACTTGGTCTAAAAGCAAAATATCTGTTTTGAGATCAGTACATCTGTTTAGAACAAGTGCTTTGCTAAGAAGCATAGTTAATGGTTATAAAGTCCCTTACTTTTTTAAACTGGACCTCATGTGAGATGTAAGCAGTTCTGTTTTTGGGGGGATTAGTTAGGCCAAACTCCTGTTTTTATTTTTGTTTTTTTGACTACCTACAGCTGGAGTGTCTGGATCTCTGTAAATGCTAGATGCTCCTTTTGTCTTGCATATAGGGAGCATATTAATAAGTTGGGAAATGTTTTACTTTACTTTTGCAGAGACGATTTGGGCAGGTATACGATGGATGGGAGTCCAGGAAGAGCAGGGGATTGTGTGCTGAGAAAACACTGCGTGTATCCACTTTCCTTGAAGGTATCTTTAAGACGTATCTGACGTAATGGTTAATGCATTAAAGCCTTATTTTAGAGGAGTATTAATGTTCATATTTTGACTTCCGCGGTGGTGCAGCAGTAGCGTTGTTTCCTCACAGCAAGAGGTTCTCCCATTCAATTCTCGGCTGGAGTGCAGGGAGTGCCTTCTGTGTGGAGTCTGCATGTCCTCCCCGCGGTTGGGTGGGCATTCGAAAGACATGCGTAAAAGGTCGTGCCTTCGTTGAAGGATGAATGTCGAGCTGGCACCTCGGCTTTCGTGAAAATCTACAGCCAATCAGTAGCGGACCGGAGTTCTGCTGTGGCGACCCCTAACTGGGAAAAGCCGAAAGACAACAACAACAACTTAGTGCATTATTGGTTTATAGTTCTTGGGATGGTTTGCATGTTCATTATTAAGGACAAGTATGTTTTTTCCAATTGTTAACCAGGATGGTGTCCATTCAGGATGTATATATAAATAATTTTACCCAGAGCTAAAGATGTTAATATCTTTAGCAAGAGGTTTGTCACTGCATCTGGACCTGGGGGTTCCAGTTAGGAGCTTTTTTAAATTTTGTCTCATTTTCTCTGGCCCTTACTTCTTTCATTTCCTCTACATTATGTTTTTTACTGTATCTTGGAACACTTCAATCCATTCGTCATCTCTGTTATGTTCAGCACAGTCTTCATACATGCTTCTCTAAAATGTACATATTTCTTCTTTTTTTCTGGGTGGTGTTTTTATTGCTTTTGTTTTACTTCCCAATTCTCTATAAAAATGTTTTGAGTCATCAATGAATTGCTTGTTCTGCACTTATCCTCTGCATTCATCTGCATACCTTCTAGAATTTTCTGCTTCTGGTGATCTTTTTTAGTTTATTATTGAAAATAGTATATGATAAATCATGGCCTGTTTTAATATTCTGCAATGCTTTTACCATATATACCTTTGTAAGAATGTTTAAGGATCTATTTCTTTTACTGTAGTCTTCTAACAATGGTACTTCTTGGCTTAGTTGCTTTACAGTTTTCTCAATTCAATGTTCTACCTTTTTTTCAATAACACTAGTTTACTTGCACTGTAATATATCCTATTTATTTCTGTTACATCATACACATTTCTTTTGGTTTAATTTCTGCAAAACTTTTGAGTTTCTAATACCATGATGGAAATGGACCTCATTCCTAAATCAAGATATTATTAAAGTTCATGGAATTAGCACTGTTTCAGACTTTGATGTTAGTCAAAAGTGCTCTTTGCAACACCCACAATGTGCCCAGAAATTACTCCTTCTGCAATTCATACAGAGTTATATGTATTGGTTGGATATCTAAATATGACTGTGGATTCTTTTTTTTTATTAGACGCATTGTTCTCGCTGCTACTGGAACTATTGGAGTATCTTTCTTCCACACTGCTCTCATTTCTGTCTGAAAATCCTGATATTTTATGACTTTGTACTTTTCTGTTTGTGAGTTACTGTAATTGCAAGGTGTAGCAAGTTCAATGATCAATGCTACTTTTGTCCTTTTTCATAGACTACTATATCTGTTCTTTTTTTGCATCTAGTTTTTGAACTGTAGGTAATGGGTGATCCCATGTGATGTACATTTCATCATTCTCCATAATTCTTAGTGGTTCATGTTTCCAATGCTTCTCAGCTACTTCTGTACTGTAGTGTTTGCAAAATCCCTACTGCAACAGTCTTGCCACATTACTGTGTCTTTCAGTGTACAGGCCCTCTGCCATGAGAGTATCATACTCAGCAAGAAGGTGTGTGACTCTTAACAGTTCTTATTAACCTTTCATCCTTTGTCTATACCTGTCACTGTATTTATTTTTGTCTACTTCTGGTTTGATTTTTTAGATATGTATGTAGTCCATGACTATGGTATGTAATCAGCAGACATCAAAACTGTAAGTGAGAACAGGAACAGCAAACTGGTTATATAAAGCTTGGATTGTATTCCTAGGTGTCAAGGCTGTTTTCAGTATTAGTAGTTTTAATTTTCTGAAGTATTCCTTACTGAGTTTTACTTGAATTTGTTCATATTTAATTGCTAATCCTTCATCAGTTCTCAAATATTTATATACTCCTTCCTGCTCATATTCCTTTATATCACATTCCTGTCCCAGATTTATATTTTCTTGGTACTGCAACTTTCCTGCTTTAAACTTTGCTTTTGTACATTTATTAAGAAACAAACGTCATTCTTATATCACCTGAGAAAGTTTCAACCACTTGCAGTTGTGCTTTCAACTCCTTATCTGACAAACTATAAAGTTTTAAGTGATCTACAAAAAGTAGTTGAGAAGTCTTTAATCAAGATTGTTTTCTCGGAGACATAGTAATAAAGACCTAATTTGTAAAGTAAATAGCTTAACAGGTTAAGGGCAAGGCAAAAGAAAAGAGGTGACAAAAAATCATGCTGGAATATCCTCTTTTGAATTTTATTCCCTGGGATAATAATTTGCCCTTTGTCATGGCTTAATTGCAAAGTGGTTTGCCACTGTTTCATGGTTACTGTAATGCAATTGATGAATGTAGATGATGTATATTATACATCTGTAAGTAGTCCTTTATCCATGAATGTAGAATGCTGTCAAATGCTTTTTGGTAATCTATACCTGCCATACTTAGTTTCTTTCCCTTTTTGCAATTCTCTATTATGGCTTTATTTAGAAAAAAATTATCCTTTGCTCCACATTACTTTTTTTTTGCTATGCTTTTGTTCTATTGCCATGATTGAGTTTTCTACTAAATAACTATAAACTGTGACTGTATCAATTCCAGTATAGTGTTTGAACATTGCCATAAGGCAAGTTAGTGGTCTATAGCTTTTAGGATGGCTTACAGGTTCACTCTTGAGAAGGATTATCATTTTCCTGTTGTTAACCAGGTTGGTGTCTGTTTGAGATGTGCATGTAAGTAATTCTTACTCGGGGCTAAATCTTAGTGCAAAATATTAATACTTTATTAATAATAATAATAATAATAATAATAATAATAATAATAATAATAATAATAGGATCCTGCATAACCCCCATCCCTTCCACTCTGTTTCCTTGTTACCACCTCTGCTCATATTCCCCCAACTACATTTCTATTTCTCTTTCCATCTTATTTATTTCTATCTGTAACATTTCTTTTTATCTGCCTGTCAATCTATGTATTCCTGTCTATTTCCTTACCTCAAATGTGATTTAATTTTTGTCTCCAAATTGTACCAATATTTTGTATCATATGCTTCCACAATTAAGTGATGTCACAGTTTATGCTTTAAGGTATGTACAGTGGATATCCACCTTTAATGTGACCTATAACCTGTACAGTTCAATTGAAAAATAAGCTTGCATAAGTGTACACACCTTAAACTAATACTTTGTTGTGTGCACACACCCTTAAATATTTTTGTTGAAGCAGTAAACTATTTGATTTAATTACAGCATTCGGTCTTCTTGGGTAGGAGCCCATCAGCATGGCACATCTTGACTTGGCAATATCTGCCCACTCTTCCTTGCAAAAACGCTCCAAATCTGTCACATTGTGAGGGCATCTCTTGTGCACAGTCCTCTTCAGGTCACCTTACAGATTTTCTATTGGATTTAGGTCTGGGGCTCTGGCTAGGCCATTCCAAAGCTTTAATTTTCTTCTGGTGAAGCCATTCTTTTGTTGATTTGGATGTATGCTTGGGGTCACTGTCGTGTTGAAAGGTGAAATTCCTCTTCATGTTCAGCTTTCTAGCAGATGCCTGAAGCTTTTGGGTCAAAAATGGCTGGTATTTGGAACTGTTCATAATTCCCTCTACCTTGACTAAAGCCCCATTCCAGCTGAAGAAAAACAACCCCAAAGCATAATACTACCATCAACATGCTTCACTGTGGTGATGGTGGTCTTTTGATGATGCAAAGTGTTATTTTTGCACCAAACATACCTTTTAGAATTGTGGACAAAAAGTTCAACCTTGGCCTCATCAGACCATAACACATTTTCCCACATGCTTTTGGGAGACTTGATATATTGTTTTGCAAATTTTAGCCAGGCCTGGATATTATGTGTAAGAAAAAGCTTCCGTCTTGCAAACCTACCCCATAGCCCAGACATATGGAAAATACAGGAGATTGTTGTCACATGTAATACACAACCAGTACTTGCCAGAAATTCCTGTCACTCCTTCAGTGTTGCTGTAGGTCTCTTGGCAGCCTACCTGACTAGTTTTCATCTTGTCTTTTCATCAATTTTGGAGGGACGTCCAGTTCTTTGCAACATCACTGTTGTCCCATACTTTCTCCACTTTTTAATGACTGTCTTCACTGTGTTCCATGGTATATCCAATGTAGTGGGAATTTTTCTGTATCTTTCTCCTGACTGATACCTTTCAACAATAAGATCCCTCTGATGCTTTGTAAGCTCTCTGTGAACCCATGGCTTTTGGTGTAACAGGCAACTGAGTAAATGTCAGGAAAATCCTACTAGGACAGCTGAACTTTATTTGGGTTTAATCAGAGTCTCTTTAGTTGATGGCAGATGTGTACCCAAGACTGAATGCTGTAATTAAATCAAAAGATGATTCAACAAAGTATTAGTTTAAGGGTGTGCACACAACAAAGTATTAGTTTAAGGGTGTGCACACTTATCCACTCAAGTAATGTACAGATTTGTGTTTCAATTGAATTCTACAGGTTATAGGTCACATTAAAGGTGGGAAAAGTTTTGAAATAATTTATTGTGGTCTCATTTTTTATATCACAAAAACTTGGCATTTTAACAGGGGTGTGTACACTTTTTATATCCACTGTATGTATTCTTAGAATGTATGTCACTCTGGAGCTTTTCTCCTCGAGTCTCCACTGAAAATGGGCTCTGGCTCAGTTGGACAAACCTGGTTAACAAACGTCAAGATAAAAAAAATAAATAAATAAAAATAAATACTTCTAGCCAGAAGTTAGGTACTGCATCTGGGCTTGGGCTTTTCCATTAAGGAGGTTTTATTACTTTTGTCTTAGTTTCTCTTGCCATTCCTTCATCCTATTTCAAATCTGTACACTTGAACTAGTTACTGTTTCTTTTAATTTTTCTATCCTGTCAGCATCTGTGTTGTGTTCCACATGGTCTTCAGAAATATTTCTCCAAAATGAGTCCATTTCTTCTTTTTTGGCAGTGTTTCTATTCTTTTTTCTTTGTTCCCCAGTTCTCAGTAAAACTTTTTTGACTTATCAATAAATTACTTATTTTGTACTTTACCTTTATATTTATCTGCATGTCTTCTAAGTGTTTCTGCCTGTGCTATCTTCAGTTTACTATTTGCAATAGTTTGTGTTCTGATACTGTGCATTGCTTTTACCATGTCTATCTTTCCAAATATTTTGTTGATCTATTCCCTCCTCTATTTTATTATAACAGTGACATTTCTTATCTTGTTTGCTTTATAGTTTTCTCTGTTCGATGCTGTCATGACAGCATTTTATTTTTTCCATTCCTTTCCCTTATTGCATTCTGTTTTTGTGGTAAGACTGTATCTGTTATTAATTTATTTGCACAGTAATATAGCCTAATTTACTTCTGTTATAGCACATGAATTTCTGTTAATAGTCTTCATTATTGTGTTCATCTGTTTTATGACTTGTAATATTTTGGGTCATATTTACTTTCTGTAATCTGTTTATTTCATTGATCTTAATATGTCTAACCATCTCTATTAAATCAAGCAACTCTTCCTTTACATCATTTTCTTCTAAACTGAGAGCATATTCTTTGCTCTCTGTTTCCGGCGGAAATTCTACAGAAAGTATTTCTATTTCTTCCTCCTAGTAGGGCACCTTAATTATGTTAAAGTAGACTGAAACACCTACAAGCTGTACTATGGTAACATCTATTGTTTACATGTAATATTGTGTAACCTCTATAGGTGTCTGGACATTGACTCCATTCTGTGGCCCATATTCTTCAATAGACCTAAGTTTCATAAAAAAATACAATACTCCAGTGTGTCTCTTTGTATCTGTACTGTTAAATAAACGTTTTAGTTTGCAGTTTTGAGCGATGAACAGCAATAAGACAGTGTTAAAAATGCATGCAGGGTCTGTGCGAAACTGTTGATCATGTTGTGAAAGTTACAGATGACAGAACCTAACAAAATGGAGGATGGAGGTTGGAAGCTATTTTGAAATATGAAAAAAAAAACATGGTGAAATACTTGTCAGATGTTACTTTTGTGGCTGGTCATAGTGGGCCATTAAAATAATGCTGGCCAGCCTAAATCATTCTTCTTATGTTGGAACTTTTCTCATTTAAATAATGACTGTGACAAGGTACAATGTAACCAGTGTGGGGAGAAATGAAATGCAGCAAGAATGTATATGTGTGTGTGTGTGTGTGTGTGTGTGTGTGTGTGTGTGTGTGTGTGTGTGTGTGTGTGTGTGTGTTAAGAAAAGGGGCACTTTTGGACGGATTATCAAGAGCAAACAGTAAATAATGAATGGGAAAGGGAAGAAAACATACACGAGAAAGGACAAAAAGAGGCTGGGGGAGAGTGCACTAGGTGAAGAAACTGTAGAAGAAGAAAAAAATACGGAGGGAAAAACTAAGGAAAGAGACTGCATGCAGGAACAAAGGTCTGGAGAAGGGCTTGAAATAGCCAGTGAAAAATCTGATTTGTAGGATCAAGGATTACTTCTGCATAACATAGGAAAAATATTAAATTGGGGAAAGAGTAAAAAAAATAAGAAAACGAACATTTAAAAAATATTTCCCCTAAATGTAAAAAGAAGGAAAAGTAACAATTTTAGAGTACTTTCAGTAAATGTAAACAGTATTATTAACACTGTAAAAAGGACAGGGATACTGGAATGGTATGATAAATGTAATGGGGATGTTATTCTTTTAGGGGATGTAAGATTCTTCTCAAGTGAAGAAAAACTGAAAAAGAAAAATTGTGGGATGGAAATATAATATGGAACTTAGGAAGTGAACGTTCTTCTGGAGCATCTGTTTTGTATAAAAAGCAGTGAATACTAGATGTAACATTGGTAAGGATGGGAAGGTTAATTGCTGTGAATGTGAGGTGGACAGAACATTTTTATAGAATTTTATGATTATATGGATACATAACTAGCAAGGAAAGAGAGAATATGTTTCATCAATCATTCCTTGAACTGCACAATAAAGCCAAAAAGCATATAAAATTAGACAAATCCCTCTACTATAAATCCACCCTAAACTCTACCAACCACAACCCTAAGCAATTCTGGTCCACTATTAACACTATCCTCTACCCAGGAAAGGTTGATACCCCCTAGTCGTCCATTACCCACTCCTCCAGCAATATTGCTGAATCCTTCAACAAACACTTCACTGAAACTATAACATCTCTAAACAAACAACACTTCCCTACAACAGCCCCCCCCAACACCTAACCCTAAACCTCCCCACTCTTTTCTTCTTCACCTCAGTACCTACCTCCAACATAAAAAGACTATTGTCAAAACTTAAACCCACCAAACTCGCAGCTGACAACCTCCCTTCTGAATACTTGAAAATTGCAGCTGATACACTAGTCTACCCAATTTCAATCCATAACAGAAGGCAATGTTCCCTTGATGTGGAAAATATCCCACATCATTCCCCTCCACAAAGGCACCCCCTCCACCGACCTCTCCAATTAATGCCCCATTGCTATCCTCTCCCCTCTCTCCAAGATACTTGAAAAATGTATCAACACCCAGGTCTCCAACTACCTCCTAGCTAATAATCTCCTCTCCAAAACCCAACATGGATTCAGGCCATATCACAGCGCTACCTCTACTCTGCTCTCCTTCAACACTATACTTCATCACAAAAACAATGGCCTCTTCTCTACTGCCGTATTTCTAGATCTCTCAAAGGCCTTTGACATGGTATCTCATGAGCTACTACTCTCTACTCTCCTCAACCTCTCCTTCTCACAATCAGCCTGCAACTGGTTCCACAGCTATCTACATGGATGTCAGCAATCAGTAATCTGGGATGATAACATATCACCTCGCCTCCCAGTTACACTCTGAGTTCCCCAAGGGTCTATCCTTGGCCCACTGCTATTCTCACTTTTCACTAACAACCAACATACTGCCACCACACAAGCATCTCTTATACAGTACGCAGATAACTCTCCTCTCACCTGCTCTGTCCCCACTCTACCAGAACGACAACAAATCACACAGGAATCATTCCCTTCTGTAGAAAGCTGACTTCCCAATGCTCAGCTCCTACTCAACCCAAGTAAGACAAAACTTCTCCTGTTCCAACCTTCCAAAGCCACCCAAAACACCCCCCACTTCAACATTCTTGCCAAAGACAATACCATCATCTCGCCATCAGTACACACAAAATTACTCGGTGTGGAAATAGACAACAAACGTAGATTTGACACCCATATATCTCTCACAATAAAAAAAGTTCACAAGAAACTTGGTGCATTATATTGAAGCTGCCAATTCCTAACCAAGGCGGCTAGAATCTCCATAGCCAATTCCCAGCTAATCTCCACCGTACTCTATGCAGCCCCCATAATTACCAACCTTAAACAGACAGACCTACACAAGCTGGATGCTTGTTACAACAAAACTGCCAAATTTGCCACTGGAACCTCCTACCGGAGCCATCATTGTATCTCCCTTAAAGAACTAAACTGGCTAAAACTCCTACAACTCCTTCACTTTAATCAACTCACCCTCGCTCATAAACTTATTAACCACCGCCTTAACATCTCTTCCCTTCAAACCCTTCTCCAACCCTATCAGCCCACTAGGTCCCTAAAATTAAGCAACAAAAATCAACTCACTGTTACCAAACCCAAAAACTCAGCAGGAGAAGCCATATTTTCATGTACCATATCTAAACTTTGGAACAATCTTCAACCCTCTATAACTACTCTACCTTCCAGCAGCCTTTTCAAGACTGCACTAAAATTCCTCTTAAATTTGCACTGGCTTTATCCTTGTTCTAATCCAGACTAACACCTCCAACCTTACCTTCCCCCCTCCCCATCTAGACTCTTAACCCAACTATACTACCGTCACTACTAACCACAGTCAGAAATCGCTAGTTGTCTTTACATACTTTAACGTCTTGTCTGGCAACTTTGTTACTAATATTATAAATAACAAGAAACTATCTTAACTTGCAACATTTACTGTATATACTGTTGATAATCAACATTATGCTATTGTATTAAGCCAACAACCTGTAATGTTGTTTACTATTGCTGCAGCTTTGTATCTCTATTTATCATGCACATGATGTGGAGCTTTTCTCCCCGGGTATCCGCTGAAAAATGACCTGCGTCCAGTCGGAATTTCCTGGTAAACAAATGTAAATAAATAAAATAAATAAATTAAATATTAGACTATGTGGTAGTTAACATGAAAATTATAACTGGAAGGGACTATATGACTTATGGAGAAAATGTAAAAAAAAAAAAAGGGAAAGACATAAAAATACAGAAATTGATAGAATGTGGTAAATTAGTTGTGTTGAACAAAAGTAAATGAAGTGGGCATTTGGATCTGAAACAGATTATTTTGTATTATTGAAAGGCTTGGTGGTAGCAGATGGTGATACTACTGTGACAGTTTTTTTCAGACCATTTAGCAATATGGACGGAGGTGATTGAAGAAAGGGACTATATTAAATCAGGAAACAGAATAAAAAGAACAAATGAGAAATTATAGGATGAAGATGGAGAGTGGGGAGTACTGCAGTTATGGAAGGATCATATAAACATGAAGGGCTTCTATAAAAACTGGTCTGAATGGTAGATTGAATTTAAAAAGAAGTATAAAACTGATTTTTCACTGGCAGGATGATGTAAGAAAGCAACAGAAAGTGAAGTATGGAAAAATGTAAGGAAATGTATTAGAGAATTCAGAAAACAACCCTAGAGAGTGTTATGCTACGGAAAAAGAAATATATAAAGGAAGGCTTCACTGAGTCCAACGACTGGTGTCGAAACCACGGCCTTAAGCTTAATGCCAAAAAATGCATCATTATTCCCTTTGGGAAAAACTCAGTTCCCCCTAAGTACCACAATGATGGTAGCCCACTGAACACTGAAGGCATTATAACAGATCTGGGGACACAGGTTGATAGCAATCTCTCCTTCGACCACCACATTGCCACTGTGGTCAGAAAGTCCTTCTATGTGGCACATCTCATTACCAAGGGTTTTGCATCCAGGAAGAAACAGGTTATCTCTCTCTACTCTTCCCTCATTAGACCAATCATAGAGTATAATGCCCCATTTGGCATGTACCTCACTAAACACCTGCAACAGCTGGAAAGGCCACAAAGTACCTCTCAAAGAGGATCCTAGGCCTTAATCACATGCCCTACGTGGACAGACTAAAAAAACTCCAGCTTTTCTCTGTCTCATATCGTCTATTAAGAGACAATCTCTGCTTGACTTACAAAGCCATGTCTGACCTAGCCCTGTTAGAAATGTTACACCTAATGAAATCCCAATCCCTCCACACCACATGCTCCAGGGACCTCCACCTCATTACCACAATCAACAGAACATGCTGGAGGGACAGGTTCATAACACAGAGACTGCCCATGTTCTGGAATAGACTTCCCATACATGTCAAGCAGAGCACCTCACTGGCCCTTTTCAAGAGAAATCTTGATGAGTGGATAGGAAATAGAAAGTCCACTCCGGGGATCAATCCAGTGGCTCTGCTTGATAGAGGCACTGGGAACTAACAGTGGCATGATGCCAGGACACTTCTATGGGCTAGGCTTGTAAAGACTCCAGGGCCATTGGCCTAGTACACACCAATGAACCTATAAAAGAAACTGAAAAAAATTAAGATATTACAGTTTAGGCAGAGATATTATTTACAAGGCAGAAGATGAGAGGTTTCTGCATATTTGGGTAAAATATTTACTTATTAATTTTTATTTTACATTTGTTGACCGGGATAGTCCGTCTGGGTATGAGCCCATTTTCAGTGGAGGCCCAGGGAGAAAAGCTCCAATAAAACAAGAACAACATTGACAGGTACAGTGTCGGTTTTACATAGAATTTAACAGAAATATCTAAAGACAATAAAGAAAGTACAATATACAATAGGCACTTTAGTGAAAAGGAGAAAGTTATTACAATATAGTAAAGTCATATCTATCTATCTAGATATATATATATATATATATATATGTGTGTATGTGTGTGTGTGTGTGTGTGTGTGTGTGTGTTTTATTTTTTGCTTTTTTGAGGGCAGGGGTTCATCTTTAGTTGATCATTTGAGTATACTTTAATACGTGTACATATGTATACCCTTACTAAAGAAATTATCAAATTATACTCTTATTGTAGGAAGCTGACAGGTGGTGTTAACAAGTGGGAATGGGGTATACATGGAGACTATAAAATTTAAGGGATGAAATTTCATGTGGGCTTATGTGGTATTAGCCTGGCTTGGTGCAGGAGAAGAGTCAATTGTTAGTGAGGTGGTCTTTGAGCAAAGTTTTAAATTGGTGTAGGTTGGTAGCATTTAGGATGTGTTGAGGGATTAAGTTCCAAAGTTTAGAAATGTGGTGGGAGTAGAGGGCGTCCCCAGCTTTGTTGTTACTTTTGGATACTTGGGGGAGTGTTTTATGTGAGGATCGGAGTTGTCAAGTGTTGGCATATGGTTGGAGTAATTGTTGTAGGGCTGGGGTTCTATTTGGTTGGTATATTAGTTGGCGAGTAAAGACAAGTTGGGTATAGGTTAGTTACTGAGGGAATTCTAGCCAATTTATTTGTTGTAGTGCAGAGCAGTGGTGGGACCTATATGGGGAGCTAGTGGCGAACTTGGCTATTTTATTGTAGGTTGATTAAAGTTTGGTAAGGACAGTTTTGTTAAGGTTTGTAAAGATGGGAGAAGCATAGAGAACAGTAGATAAGAGATGAGTCCTGGTGATGATTAGTCTAGAATGGCTAGTTAGGAAAGGATTAATTCAGTAAAGAGAGCCTAGTTTGATGTGTGTTTTTTTAATGGTTTGAGAGAGGTGTAGGTCGAATTTTAATTTGCCATCAATTGTGACACCTAGTAATTTGGTATGTGAGCTGGTGTTTATGATTGTGTTGTTAGAGGAGTGGATCTGAAAAGTGGCTGAGGGATTGGGTGTTTTGGTGGGAAAAAAGAGCATGAGTTTGGTCTTGTTTGGGTTCAGTATGAGGTTAGTGTTAGTTAGCCAGGATTCTACTTCTAGGAAGGATTGCTGTGTTATAGCTTGTAGTTGTGTTAGAGAGGGGGTGGAGCATATCAGGGTAGAGTCATCTGCATATTGGATAACAGAGGCGAGAGATGTGGATTTATGGAGTTGATTTGTGAAGATGGTAAAACGTAGGGGGCCTAATATGGAGCCTTGTGGAACTCCTATGTTAACAGGGAGCAAAGATGATAGCTTCTGTTACAATCTAACAGCCTGCTGGTGTTTGGTTAGATAGCTGTGGAACCAAGCTAGAGAAGAATGACTGAGATGTAAAGTGGGCAGTTCTGACAGCAGTTTTTGGTGTGAAACTGTGTCGAATGCCTTTGAGAGATCTAGAAAGATGGATGAGACATATTTATTCTGATTTCTGTGTTAATTTATTGTGTTAGTAAAACTGAGGAGGGCGGTTGTGGTGTTTGATAGGAGGTTATTGGAGAGAAGGTAGTTTAGAAGCTGGGAGTGAATACATTTTTCTAGTATTTATGAGAGCGGTGAAAGAATGGCAATGGGCCTGTAATCAGTAAGCTCGGTAGAGTTGCCACCTTTATGCAGTGGGGTGATATAGGAGACTTTCCAGATTAGTGAAACATGGTTCTCAGAGATAAAGTGGTTGATGAGGATAGAAATGGGGTAGGCTACGACTTCAGAGGCAGCTTTGAGGAATTCTGATGGGAGGTTGTCAGCAGCTAGGCTGGTGGGCTTGAGCTTACTGAGTAGTTTTTTATGGTATGGGTTGGGACGGGGTTAAAGGAGAAGGCGTTTACACTCTCATTGTTAGCTACGGGGATTGTAGTAGTGATGTTTTGGTCACAGTCAGTAAGTGAGTGAATTGTGTTTATGAAAAAGGAAATGAATTGTATTGCGATGTTATCATTTGATGGGGCTGTGGTAGGATTGCGGGTGGACGTACTTCCAGGTTGGAGGAGTTTGTTTATAGTGGCCCAGTATTTTTGGGGGTTGTTTTTGTTTATTTGCTGTGCAGTGATGTAGTAGTCTTTTTTGTCAGCTTTTATCTGGGATTTGGCTTTATTCCTAAATTGTTTGAAAAGTAGAAGGTTGTCACTGCTTTTGTTAATTAGCCAGTGTTCCCATGCCTTGTCCCTTTCTTTTAGTAGGTCTTTGGTGTTGTTTCTAAGCTAGGGTGTGTGGTGATGCTTTATTCTAGCTATTCTGCAGGGGGCCAGGCTGTTTAGGATGTTGAGGAAGGTGGTGTTGAACAGCGTCATCTAGTGGTAGTGTTTTGAGGGGGGACCAGTTAATTTGCTGGAAGAGGGAGTTGAAAATGTGGGTATTACATTTTTTCTTGTTGTGGATTAGCCTACAGACTACTTATCTAGGTGGACTAAGATTGTTTCTGATTAGGTATGTGGGTAGGTGGTCACTTATGGTACTGGGGAAGCATCCTGTTAGAAGGGGTGTGTTATTTTTATTTGTGAGAGTCCAATGCAGGATGGATTGTCTGTTGCAGGTTTTGTCTATTCTTGTGGGGTTTTGTATGAGATGGATGAAACCGTATACGTTTATGAAACTGGATGGATTATTGGAATTATAGGTGGACCAGTCAGTGTTGATACCAGTCAGTGTCACCCATAATAGTAAAGGAAGATATTAGTATAATGAGGAGAATTAAAAATGTGAAAGGAGAAGTAAATAGAACACAAGAGCAAATTATGAACACTGCAGTACATCATGTAGAAAATATGTATAAGAGTAAAAAGAAGGAAAAAAAGAGAAAGAATGGAAAGTAACAAATTCCAGAACAAGTTAAGGAACAATTTCAAAAAGATAAACTATTAGTGAATTAGATGAAGTACTTAGGAAGTTAATGTTGATACAGTATCAGGCCCGGATGGTATAGAGTATGGAATGTACATGAAATTAGTGGATCGTCAAACAGAGCATTTTGTAAATGTACTGAATGAATGGTTGAAGGAAGGGTTTATTTATGAAGAGTTATGTACTGGGATATTAAAATTTATAAGGAAGAAAGATGAGACAGATGAAAATAGAGATCCATTACAATAAATAACACAGAGTACAACATTTTTATGAGAAAAATACAGAGAGGAATGGAAGGAAGGATTAGGGATGTAATGAAAGAAAGTATATATGGTATAAAAGGGAAGGGATGTCAAAAATTGTTACTGTTTGTGACAGACGTTGTGAATGGTATAACAAGTAAAGTGTAGGATGTGAAACTTACGATAGGTGATATCAGCAAGGCATTTTATACAGTAGGACATAATGATCTGTGGAATGTTACGAACAAGTACAGAATAGGTAATAGAATTAGGAGGGTGTGTATGTCAGCATATGATAATAGTAGAGTGACAGTATTAGTGAATGGGTGGTTGAGTAAAGAGATATACATGAAGTGTGATATAAGACAAGGATGTCCCATGAGTGGAACATTGTTTGCATTGATAATTAATGTGACAGTGAATGAAGTAGCTTATAAAATGAAAGATGATAGATATCTGATGCAAAAGGAGGTGGTGATTCCACTAGTTTTGACATATGCAAGCAATATAGTTGTAGTTACTAAGAACAAAATATGGATGAGGGAAGTGACAATTTGTCAGAATGGATGTTTAAATGAAATGGGAAGGACCCTGAATAAAGATAAAAGTAAGGGTTTGGTTGATATGGTGAAAAGTTGGGGTGTATATTTTTCAATGTCTGAAGTGTCTTTGCTAGGGATAAAATGTGAGCAAAAAAGACACAGTTATAATTCAATGGAAAGGTTTGCTAAAAGAAATGAAAGAAATATGTCTTCTGTAGAGGACGTACAGATCAGGATCAGGAAAAAAGGTTTATGTGGTGAATTTTGCATTAATGGGAAAGTAGCAAACATGTCAAATGTTTACATGATTTCAGAAAAATATGAAAAGGAAATTGTACAGCAGGTGTTTTCTTTCATATGAGGTTCAAGATTAAACCCAGTGAAAGAGGTGTGTTACATGTGAAGATGAAGGGGGACTGGGGTTACGACATCCACTTGTTTATTCTACTTCTTTAAACTTGACTAGAGTATTAAAGTGGGTAAATGAAGAGAATGAGAAATAGTGAGAATATTTAAATACAAGTACAAAAAGCTCTCGGAGATGATGACAATAAGAAAAAGAGAAAAAGAATATAAGTTCATTGGTTCATTGGAGATTACTAGGCTAACAGCTCAATAGCCCTTATAAGCCTAGCCATTATTACCCATATTTACCCACATTTTTGATACCTAGAGGCTAGAGGATGGCTTAGGTTTATATACGACTGCCTCTGTCTTCAAGGGACATAGGTGCCACGCCAGGACTGAATTTATGATTCCCCATCCATTGATCCAAATTGCATTTGAAGAGGATCGGGGAAGGGCTCTGCATCACATGAAGAGGTAGCCTGTTGCAGAGAAGGGGTAATCTCTGAGACATATATCTTTCCCTTCAGCATGTTTTGTTCATGTCACAGGCCATGTTTAGATCCTTGGATCAGGTAATCCTTATGTTAATGTTTTGTTAATGTGTAACAGTTCTGTCAGGACTGCATTTGAGAATGCCTTGTAGGTTAGGCATAGATCACCCCTTAATAGTTGGTAGGAGATAGAGTAAAGGGATAGGGCTTTCAGGCAATCCACATAGGACATGTTGTTTACACCCTATATTTTTTGTAAGGAACATCTGCGGCCACTCTAGTTGTTACAAGTGCCGGGTCAAGTACATGCCATAACGTGCATTGTACTCAATTATTGGTCTGATAAGGGCTGAATATAGTGGAACTATAACCTCCTTGGATCTGGATACCATGCCCTTACTTATAAGTTGTGCTACATAGAAAGACCTCCTTACTCAAAGTTCAGGTTACTGTGTATCTATGTATCTGGATCTCTCGCCACTGGGTCCACTCTTACAGGTGTGCTATTAATGTCGTAATTGCAGGGGTATTTGACTACATAAAGGGTATAATTATTCTTTTTTTGCATTTAGTTTTGGCCCATGGCTCTAGCACCAATTATTTGTCTGAGTCGGACCTTTCGGAAGCATATCTACATCATTGTGGGATTCAATTACTGCCTCCCAACTTGGAGTCATTAGCAAATCTGGTCAACCAAAGGCCATCTACAATACCCTTGACTTCAGAGAAATATATTCTGAACAGGATAGGTCCTGGCACTGAGCCACCTTAACTGACCTCTTTCTGGATCTGGATTCCTCCACTCTAACAACATGTCCTCTGTCCATAAGCCATTTGGCTATCCATCTGGTGATGTAGGGATTTATGCCCAATTTCCTGAATTTATCTAAAATACCCAAATGGGCAACTGTGTCAAATGCCTTAGCCAGGTCAAGGTAGGCAGCATGTACTGTTTTATCCTCACCCATAGCTTTGGCAACTTTCTCAAAGAAGTCCACCAGATTGAGCAGGCATGATCTGTCCTTGATGAAGTCGAAGTGGGTTGGATCCAATGTTTAGAGATTTGCTATGTCATTGTTTATAGCTCCATGATTATTCTTTCCATTACCTTGCATATGAGAGTAGCCAAACTTACGGTTTTGTAATTTCCTGGGTCTATTGATGGTCCCCATTTATGCAGAGGGATGATCAGTGCTGTTCTCCACTCCTTAAAGACAAAGTTAGTCTAAAGGCCATGGTTAAATAGAGATACTAGTGGGCCTGACAGGTCATGTTTAACAGGCATTCTGTGATATTGTCAGGACCCACTAAAACCGTGTTTTTAGATTCATTGAGCACACTGGCAACCTATTCTCTTGTGATAACTGGTAGAGTAATGGTAAATGAAGAAATGAAAAAATATCAAGAAAAAATACTAACATGGAAAACAAAAGCTAATGATATAGAGAAAGACTGGAGGATGAGGTATACAAATTTGATGAAAAAATGTATTATTTTGTAAATCCATGGGAAAATTTACCAGAAGAAGAAGAATGGAAAAAGTGGTGTACCACGATAGCAGAGTATTAGGATTTCCTATGTATACTGGTAATAAATAAGTTACCCATAAATAGGAATATGCCATAAAAAAAGAAAGTTGAAAGAGTATGTTTATTTTATGGTGAAGAAGAAACAACAGAGCATGTTTTTTGAAATGTATGAGTGGTGAAACTCTGGATAAAGTTGTGTGAAGAAAATTTTTTTGGGAATATTAATTACCAAACATACCGATATGAATATGATTAGGTATGGATATTATAACAACAAGAAGAAAGAATATGTGAGAATAGTAGATGAGAATTTATTTTATATAATATGGGTTATTTTGAATGCAAGACTGAATGGAATTTTGTTTAATGGAAAATGGATTTTGGTAAAAAAAATCATGAAAAATTAGATTATGGTTTTGGAAGAAGGCATGGGGTGTCAATTATGGAACAATAACAATGAAGATGTTTTCAGAAAAATGATTAGCAGTAGAAAAATAGAAATGTGTATGTATGTGCCTGTAAATAAGTACATGTTGTAAATCATGTTTTTTTTTTATTTTGTGTTAAGTAAAGCCCCCCTGTTCTTTTTGCTAGATACCATGGTATCTTTTACAACCACCTGAGGTACCACCAACTCAAGCAAATGGGATATTATGTAAAGTTTAGTCAGAAGGACAATACACTCAGGAGTGCAGCTCCCCCTCTCTCCCCGAATGCTGCATGGTAGTGGCAGCAATTCAGTCACCTAGATTGGGAATCCTGCACAGCTACACACCTAAGCCTGTGGCCCTCATCAAAAGCAACCCACAGAGTTACAGCAAGCAACCTGGAAACCCATTTTTTAATCCAAAAGTAGAATATATATAGAAAATCCTCGAGTCCACACTCAGGAAGGTCCTCAAGCTTTACTAAAGCCTTGGTATCCAGATAAGACTGAAATTTGTCAGATGAGGTAAATAACTAAGAGCCCTAAGCCACAAAATGGTAGAGGAGTACCCTGCTTTCTCACACTAATCCAGAACTTTGAACTGCTTGTCAGGTGTCAAGATGGCAAAGTGTTGGGGGTTCTGGAACCTATGTTGGTGTAAAGCAATCACCTGGGAATTGGTACAAGGATGCACAGAAAGGATGTCTGTTATTTCTGGAGGGCAACTGGAGTAAATTAAGGATGCCTTCAGGCTGCTCAGACAATATACTTAATGAATGCCTCTACAGCTGGGATGACTAAAGGTTTCCTCATTTTTATTTTTTTTTAATTTTTTTTTACCACAGGTGCTTGGCATGGCATTTCTAAGGGGCTAGGACTAGGGATCAAGACTAATCTAAATTGTTCTTTATGAACCTAAGGAATTCTCTAAAGCTGGGGCCATCTTCAGGGGAAGTGAAGGTAGAAGAAGTCTCATTATCTTTGAACATCTCTGAGAAAATGGCCTGTGTGTCATCAAAAGTTATGATACTGAGGTGCATATGTGTGATGTCCGGGTCCTGATGCAGGAGAACTTAAAGGACAATCCTCAACTAAGACTGACAAGCCCAATATATGAGAGCAATCCTTACATTAGGTCTACGTTCTGTCAATCTGTGACCAGATAAGTCCAGGGGCCATTCCTTTGTGCAACATCTGGAATACCAGGATAGCTGAAATTAAGAAACAGACACCAGATACATGCAGCCAACTTCATCAGCTTGCACTTTAGACTGTGCCACAGTACAGGATGTCAGAACATGTGGAATTCTTTTAACAGACACTAAGGTTAACGTTAACAGTTCCTTAAAGTTATACACCTATACATGACAGCTCACTCTTTTAAGATAAAGTCTCGTTTAATCTTTGAGGTACTATACACTAAATACATGTAGAAATCAGAATGAGATACATTATTCGTTTTTATACATTATGGCATTGCATTAGTAGATGAATATTTTAATGTTTTACCTTTCAACCAAATGTTTTTTTCTTTCAAAATGAAAGGACACATCAGCATTCTTTAATATTTACTAGCACATTTAAAAAACTCAGCATTTTTCAGTCCTTGTAACTAAATGTCTTACTGGCATTCTCAAAAGACTACCATATTTTAAATGTTTGGGATGGTATGTGGTCTGTTCTTGTGCTGATTTTCTAGCAGCAGTTATAGGAATAATTACTAGAGGCGGTCTGCTAGGCTGTTCTTGATAATTACTTCTTGGTTTAGTCACTGATGTTTCTGGAAATGCCCTTGTTGAAAATGTCTTAGATTTCTGTCTGGGCGATTCCTAATATACCCCTTAGTTTGAGGTTTCCTGAGTATGATTCTCTGGCAGGGAGGGTGGGTATGCCATCCAGAAGATGTGGCCATGCATGGCAGATCACTCTCTGGTGCCACACCTCAGGGCATGCCTAGTCTACAATGGAAAAGTCAGCATCCTGAGGAAAAGGGTAGGGCATATTGAAAAGGATGTCAGAACATGTGGCATTCTTTTAACAGACATCGAGGCTAAAGTCAACAGTTCCTTAAAGTTATACACCTATACATTACAGCTCACTTTTTTTAAGATAAAGTCTCATTTAAACTGCGAGGTACTATACACTAAATATATGTAGAAATCAGACTGAGATACATTATTCGTTTTTATACATTATGGCATTGCATTAGTAGATGAACATTTTAACTTTCAACAAAATATTTTTTTTTTTCAAATGAAAGGACACATCAGCAGTCTTTAATATTTACTAGCACATTTAGAAAACAGTCCTTGTAATTAAATATCTTGCTGGCTTTCTCAAAAGACTACCATATTTTAAATGTTTTGGATGGTATGTGGTCTGTACTTGTACTGATGTTCTAGCAGCAGTTATAGGAATAATTACTTGAGGCAGTCTGCTAGGCTTGACAGTTTGATGGTTTCCTGAGTATGATTCTCTGGCAGGGAGGGTGGGTATGTCTACCCAGAAGATGCGGCCATGCATGGCAGATCACTCTCTGGTGGAGGCCAAGACTAGGAGAGAACATTAGGCTGGGATGTGCAGCATGGTCTGGGGAAGGCACATTTTCACATGCCATACCTCAGGGCTTGCCTAGTCTACAATGGAAAAGTTAACATCCTGAGGAAAGGGGTAGGGAGTATTGAAAAGTCCTGTTCCCAGCATCTGTCATGCTGCTGCTTGTTTGCACTGCACCGTACCCCTCCTGCTGACTGCTGCTGATGGCCATAGTCATGAGATTATACCACTTATGAGAGTAATTTATTCAATTACACTTTTCCTCCACCAGCAGATATCAGGAGGGAGGACAACAGCTATGGGGGCTGGGCAGATGGTCAACAGAAACAAGTACCAAAAAAAAAAATAAAACTTTCCATTCTCAGTATGAACAAAAAAAAAGCCCTTGGTTGCTCACACTTGTTAACATCTAATAAATTCATTGCTACTTACTAGACTATTGTTCCATGAGGATCTTTAGAATCCTTGTCACACATTCCCATGAAGTTTTTAGACCTTATATTTTAAGTACAAGTAAGCCTTAGATAAGCGAGACATTTACATGTTAACCCTATCCATGAAGGACAATGGTGCATTTGTGGCTACTATTCTGTTCATCCAGATTATGTTTGAAAAGTGCAACAAAAGTACTTTGCTTTATGTGGTGAGGAAGATGATTCCAAAGAAGTCATATTCTCTGTGATACATATCCAACCTTCCACCATGTTTTATTTATGTTGCAAAAGATACTGAGATATCTTGAGTAGGTGTTCATATACCCATTGGACTTGCAAATATGCAGTAGGTCTGACAGGATAGGGTCTGTTGACACTGTGTATGCGAAGCAGAGAATGCCTTTCAGTAGCCTGTATAACAATGAAAAGAGGTACAAGACACTGAGATGGCCTGCATAGTTTTTATGAATTAGGCCATTGATTTTCTTAGTAAGAAAGCATTACAGACACTCAATTTGTTCAAATGTTTGGATAGTGTAGAAAAGAGCGTGTGATTGTACCTTTAAGAAGCATTTTCAGATGTAGGCATGTGCATATAAATAGTGAGCACGTGCAGGCAGCAGTCCCATTTTGATAGAACAGCTAGAGTGTTAACATGTATGAGTGTGATAGTCCGTCTATTTATAAGTTTATTTATTTAAGTTTAATGTGTTTGTGTGTAATAAAGCTGCTTGAACTGAACCCACACCTGTTCGTCTGTTTTATCTTGACAGGACGAGCACATGATATCAAAACTGGGATCGAGAGTGCAACTTCTTCAAGCTAAGAGGTACAGAGTTGAAAGTGAAGAGCTCAAATGATCAAAAAGGGCCAGAAATGAACTTCAGGTAACCAAAACTAGCACAGAAATGAAAAAGAGCTTCCATAAAGCACAAAACACATTATTAATTAAATGAGTAGCACAAAACGCATTATTAATCAAACGGAAGACACAAAAGGTATTATTAATGAAACAAAATGTTTGAAACCATGATATCTGGCAAAACTAGCAGAAACATTAATATGGGGGTGAGAATTATCTCCGATTTGCATAACAAGCATGTTTAAAGTAAAACGAGCATAAGAAAAGTATAAAGAGCATGATAAGGTTAAATGGGCATAATAAGCACAATAAAAGGGCAAAATAAGCTTAAAAAGAAAGGTGGCTGCATGTTTTTTAGTAAACGACTGTATTTTGGGCATAAACTACTATTTCACATTGGCTGAAACCATTGAAAGCATAACTAAAGTTATTTGAAGTATCTCAGCATGTGCAAAGTGTTTGCAGAGTGTGTGCTTTATTATGATGTAATTATTTCAGAGTTTGCTGTGTGCAAAGTACAGTTATATTGCAAAGTGTAGTCAAAGTATAGCCATTTTGAAAAGTTTCTTGTTCTGTGTACATTTATTCGTAGAGTGCCTCCATTTCAAAGTGTTTCTTATGCTATACAGAGTTATTTTGCAAAAGTACAGCAATTTTGAAGAGTTAGTGTGTTGTGTACAGTTTATTTGCAAAGTGCATTAATTTCAAAATGTTTCTTACTCTGAGCTTTTTCTCCTGTGTACGGTTTATTTGCAAAGTACAGTCATTTCAAAGTATTTCTTACACTGATGAGTGGGTTCAGAAAATACAGTGATTTTTAAGTGTTCTTGTACTATGGAGACTTATTTGGCAAGTGCAGTTATTTCAAAGAGTCTGTTGTACTACTGGGCATAATTACAAGTTCTGGCATATTTATGTGTGTGTATGTTCGTACATAATTTCAAGCATCTTCACTACTGTGTGTTGCCATATCAATACACAGTAGTGAAGCACCTTCACTACTGTGCGTTGATAAAGCAGAGGCATTTCGCAGATCCAGTCCACTTGTGTTTGAGCATAATGTAGCAGAGAATTTGAGCAGGAATACAATATTTTCATACAAGCATCATTTTCAGACAAAGATGCACATACAAGGGCATTTATTTTGCTTAAATTAGCTGGGTCAGAAGCCACTGAAAGAGAGCATTCATTTGTGTATGCACCAGATGTATATGCATGAGAGGGGGAAAACTGTCATATTGTTGTACCGGCTGAATCAAGAGAGGACCCTGAGTGCTTGAAACGAATGTTTAGAGAAATATGCAACCACCAGACAAATGTTACATTAGAGAGGCACCTATTTTACACAAGAGACCAAAAGCCAGGTAAAACTTTTGCAGCTTATATCACTGACTTGAGAAACAAGGCTAAAACGTGCAGATCTGGTGATTTGAAACATGAGTTAATAAAAGACATGCTTGTGTGTGGTGTTAATAATGCTGCAGTGAGAAAGTTTTTGCTTTGTAACAGTGATTTAATGTTAAGCAAAGCCATAGAGATTTGTCAAATCCATGAACTCACAGATAGGCACACGAGTATGCTTGTAAGTGATAAGAACATGGTTTCAACAGCCTCTAAAGCAAGCATAGACAGCATGCAGCACGTGGCAAGCAGACACAGACCTAAGCACATGGCAGCTGCCACCCCTGTGGGATTCTAAGGGAGGATATGCAACTTTCTAGCAAGTTCCAAGACTAGCTCAATAAAATGGACATGCTCAGTGCAGTATCAGCAAAACCCAAGTCAAGTCTTATTGTCAACTGTCGTAATTGTGGTGCCAATCATGAGTTTAAAAGAGAGAAGTGCTTAGCATTTGGTCAACAATACCACAGGTGTAAAAAAATGGAACCACTTTCAAAAATTTTGTAAATCAAGCAACCATCATTCAGTTATTAAGAAAGGTCACTCAAAAAAGCAAGTTGATCATGTAGAAAATTGCAGCCCTACTTTCTATGTTGATGGTGTATCAGTGGTCAGTGAAAAGGTTAATACAGTAGATTTGTTGGTAAAGAACAAAGCATTTTGTACTGTCCTGATCAATGGCAAACCCAGAGAGGTCAAAGCAGACACTGGTTCAAAGTGTGATGTAATGTCAGCAGAAACATTTGCTAGAGTGAGAGCTGGTGAGCAACTTAATTTGGCTAATTGTGCGAAGCTGGTTGCTTATGGAGGTGAAGAAATTCAAACCAAAGGCTCAGTAGTGCTTTCATGCTATTTGGCTGGGAACAGTTACAGCTTGCAATTTTATGTGGTCAGAAGACCTGTGTAGTCATTATTAGGTCACAGAGACAGTTTAAGAATGAAACTACTTTCTTTTACCAAATAAGTACATCATGTAAGCACATGTTCCAGTTCCAGTTTCACTGATGCTATTTTCTCAGAGTATGCTGATGTTTTCGACAACAAGCTAGGCAAACTTCCAGTTGTGTACGCCAAGAAAATAGATCCAGAGACCAGTCCAGTGGTCAGACCAGCAAGGAGCATTCCAATAGCTATGCAGGACAACGTCAAGGTCCAGTTAGACAAGATGGTGCAGCAAGGTGTTATTTGTCCAGTCACAGAACCAGCTGTGTGGGTGTCTTCTGTGGTAGCTTCTCATAAGAAAAATTCAGATGAAATTAGTATATGCATTGACCCAACAGACTTGAATAAGGCATTAAGGAGACCTCATCATCCTATGCGTACAGTCTTGGAGATTGCCACCCTCATGCCAAATGCCACTTTTTATTCTGTCTTAGAGTTCATTTTGGCAAGTATTGCTTGATCGCAGATCTTCAGTACTGACTACATTCAGCACTCCATTTGGTAGATACAGATTCCTCAGAATGCCTTTTGGAATAAATTCTGCCAGTGAAGTCTTTCAGCATGCAATGGAGCAATTTTTTTCAGGCTATCTATGTGCAATAATACTGGATGATTTACTAGTTGGAGGCAATGATGAAGCAGAGCATGACAGAAACCTCAGGAAAGTTCTGGACAGAGCTCATGAAGTGAAGTTAAAGCTCAATCCTCTGAAATGTAAATTCAGACTACCAGTTGTTACTTATGTAGGTCATTTATTTACAAGTACAGGCTTACTACTAGACCCTTCCAAGCAGCCACTCTTGAGATGCCAGCTGCAGACAATGTCCAAGCCCTATAGCATTTCCTTGGTAGGGTTAACTATTTGGGCAAATTTATCTCTGACTTTAATGACTTATCAGCGCCTTTAAGAGAGTTGACATGCAAAAATGTTGCCTGGTTGGAAGAATACCAGAGAGCATTTGATAACCTCAAACAGCAAATTGCCAACCCTCCTACATTAAGGTACTATGATGTCCACACACCAGTAGTTATTTCCTGTGATGCCTCAACGTTCGGTCTTGGTGCAATTATTCTTGAAGAGGGCTGACCTGTTGCCTATGCATCTAGAATGCTTGCCCAAACTGAGATGCAGTATGCTCAAATTGATAAGGAACTTTTGGCAATTGTGTTCGCATGTTCAAAGTTCCATGATTATATTTATGATCGAGCTATCCAAATCAAACTGATCATCAACCTCTAGTCACTATTTTAAAGAAGCCTATGCATTCAGCTCCAGCAAGACTGCAAAGGATAATGCTCAGATTACAAAAGTATAATTTCAAAATGGTCAATAGAAAAGGCAAACTTTTTTATCTGGCTGATACCTTATCCAGATCGCCCAGAAATACCACATAACAGCTTGATGCATAGAATTTTGACTTTGATGTCATGGAAGTGCATCATTTTTCTACCACGAGACCTGATGAGCTGGGAGATCATACAAAGACTGATCCAATTTTGCCAAAGCTCAACCACTTCATCAATGTAGGATGGCCATCAAAGCAATCCTGTGTACTGCCAGAATTGCAACCTTATTTTCCATACAGAGATGAGATGTTGATGGAAGATGGTATTATTTTCAAAAGTCCAAAAGTTATTGTTCCTACTTCCTTACAACATGAATGCATTCAGATTTTGCATTGTGGCCAGCCATGTTCCAAAAGAAGGGCGAGAGGACTAGTATTTTGGCTTTCTCTATCAAAGGACATTGATAAAGTACTTTCTTCTTGTTCAGTATGCAATAGAACTAAGTCACATTTGCAAAAAGAGCCACTTCAGCTAAGCCAGATTCTTGGATTACCTTAGTCAACAGTAGCCACTGACATATATGAGTGGAACGATCGGCATTACTTAGTGTAGGTAGACTCTTATTCGAACGGGTTTGAGGTTGATTTGCTACCTAACCTAATTCCTAAGTGCTATTATTACTAAGATGAAACATCATTTCTCAGTCCATGGTAGTCCACAAAAAGTTATTTCTGACAACGGTACCCAGTTTACCAGTTAACTGTTTCAGAGATTTGCAAAAGAGTGAGACTTTATCCATGTTACTAGTAGTCCAGAATACCCACAGTCAAATGGCCTTGCTGAATGTGCAGTACTGAGTGCAAAGCAATTACTAGAGAGGTCAAAGCATTACAATATCGATATCTTCTTGAATTTACTTAATCTCAGAAAAATACCCTGTGACAACCTATTTGGCTCCCCTGCTCAGAGACTTCTATCTAGGCAAACCAGAACAACTTTGCCCATCAGTTCTACTTCGCTGGTGCCTAATGCTAAAAACAACAGAGCAATCAAAGCTCAACTTTTTAAGAAGTGTTTTTTCAAAAGTCCATGATAAAACAAGCAGATTTCTTTGTCCGTTGAAAGAAGAAGAGACAGTGAGGATGCAAAGTGAGAGGTATATGTGCTGAGCTGAGAGCCTACTTAGTAGAATCTGAGGGTCGTACCTGTGATACAGACTCTAGATCTAAGAGCAACCCTGACAATGTTCATACTGAAGAACATGTCTCAGTATCCATTCATGTTCCTGATGATGTTCCAGTTATCCCCAAAGTTGAACATTCCTTGAAAACAGTCCCTGTTGCTAGATCCAATTCTGACTTTTCTGTTACACTATCAGGTTGTACTTCTAGACCTAGTGTAAAATACACAGCAATCTGGACATGATTGTTTTATATGTGTCTGATTTTGTATGACTGTATGTCAAATAATTAGTTCTGTATAACTGCATGTCAAAAGATCACTTCTGTGTAACTGCATGTCATTGAATACTGTAATTTCATGTATGAGCTATTTTTCAAAGAGGGAGGATGTAGAACACAGTGTGTGTATGTACCTTTAAGAAGCATTTCCAGATGTAGGCACCTGCACATAAATAGTGAGCACATGCAGGCAGCAGTGCCATTTTGACAGAAAAGCCAACATGTTAACATGTATGAGTGTGACAGTCAGTCTGTTTATAAGTTTATTTAAGTTTAAATTACAAAGTCTCAATCCTGATGTGTTTGTGTGTAATAAAGCTGCTTGCACTGAACCCACAACTGTTCGTCTGTTTTATGCTGACCAGACGAGAGGCAGATAGGTACGTACTGAAATGGACATTATGCTACATGATTCACCAAATAAATGCCAAATACAGTATAATGATCACATCCCTGAATCTGAAAGTCATATCCTTAGTAATAAGCTGTAGAACGAAAAAGGACTTTCATACTGTAACCATTTGAAATGTCAGGACCTGCTACGTCGAGTCCCGAAATACGGAGACTGAATGGCCGAAAGAACTAAGATGAGGATGCCATTTCTCAGAATATTCCCTTTTCTCCGAGGTATGGCAATCTCATAGTTGGTATCTATAAGTTCAGGGGGTGCAGGGGGGCTTGACCCCTCCTGCAAAAAAAATTTTTTTAAGGAGTAGAGTGATTTTCGAGTCACTCTTCTCCTGTCTTTTTTACAGCTCTCTGGCACTCAGCATTTCAAGTGCTGACATTTCAAAAGGGAGCCCGTTCTTACAATAGTGGATAAATGGTGATCAAAGAACAGTTTATTGAATGCATACATTCTCAGGTCTTTAACTACTAGAGCAATTTTCAGTGGTGTATTGTCAATGTGATATTTACAAAAGACTTCTTACTTGCCAAAGATTACTACTATGCAATTCACAGCATTTAGTTTTAGTCCATGGTTTTGACACCACCTGGTATCCTCTGGGAAGTTTATCTTGGCACCATCTGTAGACTTGGTCAGCCATAAACCCTTAACAGTAATTTTTCTTTTTTCTTGAAGATTCATTCACTTTATTTATCCAACACAACTACTACAAAATTCACTCAGTGCAGTTCGCATGCAAGGTGCACAACAAAATAAACATGTTGAATCAGCATAAAAGGAAGAGAAAGTAAATGAAACTGGTCAGTAACAAGGGGTCATACTAAACACTAAAAAAGGATTAGAAAAGATAAAAGAAGCTAATCATATCACAGCTTCATAATACGTTACACAGCCAAACATGGAAAGAAGCTAAAATATTTGGTGGGGTTGTGAACACGGGAGCTTCTCTCAAAGCATTATTTCCTGAACCTTTGGAATGACTTGGAAATCCTTCACAATATTAAAGAAGTGATAAGCACTGTTACCTTAGCAAAAAAAAGACTACAACTTGGAGATGGGAAAAATAGGAATCACCTTCCTTGAAAAAAAATCATCCAACTGAGAGCACAAATTAGGGAAGATGAAGAAAGGGTGCTACAAAAATTAACAACCACAAAGTACACAGAGGTGGTCTCCTTGAGTGTGCTTCTTTGATGGTTTCTCCCCAACAAAATAACTCTATTATTTCTGATATTTGGTAAGGATGTCACCTGATAAAAATAGTTGTATACGTAACAGTAGCTTTGACCTTTTGACCCCCCAGAACTTAACCCTGGGTTACACCACTAATGACAGGTCTTTTGGAGAAGGTAAAGCAGCCCACCTTAATTCCTGGATTCTGTTTGTGACCCAGTTTGCTATCCAATGAGTTACATAGGGATTATTATTTATCTGGAACAATTCCTCTCAAAACCTGAGTGTGAGATGGTGTTGAATGCCTCTGCAAGGGCCAGTTATGCGGTCCATTCCAATTTTCCCTCATCCATTGCTTCAATAACCCTCTCGAAGAAGTCAACCAGGTTAAATAGGC
Organism: Protopterus annectens; assembly: GCF_019279795.1. Lineage (NCBI taxonomy): Eukaryota > Metazoa > Chordata > Ceratodontiformes > Protopteridae > Protopterus > Protopterus annectens. Next base: position 714,235,060 of record NC_056730.1, on the reverse strand, counting down.
AGGATCTGCCTATGACAAATCCAAACTGGCTTCAGCTGAGAGTTTGTAGGTTACCAGTGTCTTTATTTATTGATCCCATAATGATCCTTTCCATAGCCTTACAGAAGAGGCTGGTCAGACATATGGGTCTATAATTACCTGAGTCCACTGATGTTCTGCCTTTACAGAGGGGGATGACTGATGTTCACAATTCATATGGAACAAATTCTGCTTGGAGGCTGATACTGAGTAGCCTCTGTGGGGAGTTTGGCAGGTCCTGTTTCAGGTTGCCCAGTATGCACTCTGGTGTAGTATCTGTCCCCATAAAAGCAGCATACCTCTCAACTGTACAGATTTTTGCAGAATGTCCAGATTTTTCCCTCATATTTTTGGTCTGGTTCTTATAAAATTTGTGGAAGTCACTAAATAATGATAGACATTTGAGTTTCAGACATTATATCCTTCAAAAAATACATAATGCAAAACCTGTTACTATAGCAACTTTCTAAGTTGTTAGGAGCAGTATTTAAATTGTGTCCCTATTTTTGGGCCTTTGTCCCCCCAGTTCTTCTGGCTTTGTCCAAATTTCTTGCACTGAGAGGTTGAGAGGTATGAGAAGCAGTGTTATTAGATTTGTAATGTGCTTTGATGGCTTGTGCATGAGAGATTTGAGGGAGGGGGTTTGGATTCTGGTTTGTGATCTGAGAATGTGTCAGGGGGGAGGGAAGTTCGAGCTAAATTTATCTGCTGGTAGAATGGCTATGTCCTCTGACTCGAATTATTTGATATAATTTACTATAATCTCTGTGCAGTGCTGATAATTATTTCTGAGGTTTCTAACAAAGTTAAAGCAGGCTTTGTCATTGTTTTCAGCCTGGGTGGCTATTTTTAAGTTATATATAGCTTTGGGTTTATTTGATCAGAGACCAAAACAGAAGGTAAATACTTCTTAAAAGGCAGTAATTATCCCAGTCAAACAGAAGTCATATTAATCACCTGCATACCAGTATAAATCAGGATACACAGCTCGGCAGTTATATATAACATTTCAGGGTATGAAAACTGGTTTCGCTGCAGCTGCTGCTCTGGTAAGAAAGGCCATTTTTAAACAAAAATTATATTATGGACTCCCCTGGTCCAAATAGGAATACGCATTTTTAATACAATTACTTAGAATTAGTAATATCTCTAGCTCTGATATATATATATATATATATATATATATATATATATATATATATATATATATATATATATATACACACACACACACACATATATATATATATACATATATATATATATATATATATATATATATATATATATATATATACACACACACACACACACACACACACACACACACACACACATATATATATATATATACACACACACACACACATACATATATATATAAATATACATATATATATATATATATATATATATATATATATATATATATATATATATATACATATATATACATATACACACACACGTGTGTGTGTGTGTGTGTGTGTGTGTGTGTGTGTGTGTGTGTGTATGATGCTGTAGGATGCCCCTCTCTACACTCACTGCCCATCCCACAACTGGAGCAGTCCCATCCTATAGCAATAGTACTAGGTACACTAAGAAAAAAATGGTGGTCAAGCAGCTGATGGTCAGCTGAGGGCACATCACTGCGACTGGAAATCTATCATCATTTTCTATAAAAATCTCAGATTATTTGAAATTACAGTATTTAGCAGTGTCAGTACAGTAGAAAAAAATCTATTATTTGACATTTAAAATTTCCTTTATCTCTCAAGTTACTTTAAAACATCTGCAAAAGCAGAAAACAGCATAGATAAGGAAGATCAGACCAAAACAAATCACTATACATGATAAGGTCTAGTAAGCACAGCTCTGTTGCTGGTTATCAAAACACTGGGAGGATTCATAAAGCTTTCCACTACATGTACATTTTGAATAACCTTTCTGAGTGAAGAGACAGCAAAAGCAATGTGGTAGGGCTGTCTCTGAAGTCAGAAATGTTTCCTTAAGGCATACACATTATGAACAGAATTCATCTAAAAATGTAACAGATTAAAAATGTTATCATTTTTCACAAGGGCAAACCCCCTGCCCTCCGTGTCATCCACACTCGTACGTATTTATTCATACTCCAAAAGTCACATCACTTAGGAAAATGGGGAGTGCCCCATTAACTAAATTCAGTTTTCAGAATCAGAATTCAGCATTAGATGACTTGTATATATAATTGTAAAATTATTGTTCATAAAATGCTTTTGAAATACTTTGGAGCTTTTCTCCCAGGGTTACTGCTGAAAATGGGCACCTACCCAGTTGGACTTTCCCAGTAATGAAATGCAATTAAATAAATAAATATGCTGCAATGTTCATCACTTTGATTAAGTCAGGGACAACATATATTTGTATAGGCTTCTCCAAAATTTGCTGAGTTTCTGTTCCCTAACCATCAGAGATTCCATGGAACAGAACGGTTTACTGTTTTCCATAGGAATTCACTGTCAGTGTGATCTCTAATTGTGCTCTAACAGTGATTACATTGTTTTAGCAGATTTCTCCCTTCTTCGAGTTTGTGAGAAGTTGGTATGTATAAGTTCAGGAAGGTGTAGCAGACTTGCCCCTAACTTAGGGGAGCTTGTTCACAAAATAGGTGGTGCAGAGGGGGCTTGCCTCCCCCTGCAAAATGCTTTCAGTTAAAATGTTCACCCTTTTGTGTTTCAGGCATTAGTTTTAAGTGTTTGGGAATGTCAGCATTTAGACGTTCAGGCTTCAGCAGTGGAAATGCATGCACAAACAGTTTAAATGATCAATGCATAACTAAAAACAAAAAGTCACAAATCTTTACAAATCAGTGTTCAGATATTATCCACTGTTTCTTAGCAAATCTATTTAAAAAATTAAAAAAAGCAGAACAATACTCTGAAGTGATTACCTAGCAAGATACGCATGTAATACAGCTCTAATATACAGCTTTCTCTAAATTAATATACAGTGTACCAGAATAAAACAATGTACAAATTGCACTCAGACTCTGCCTGATATCTTAGGGATGCCTGAGATATCTTGGGGATACCTGAGATTTTGGGGATAAAATTACTGACTTCAGAACACACCTCTCAACCTTTGAGCAACAATTATGGACAAAGTCAAAAACAATGGTGGGAAAAGGGCCCACAATCAGGGACTGATTTTAAATATTGCTATTATAAACTTGCTAGAATAAAAGTTTTTTTTATTAACATATACATTCTGAAGGATAAGCCTGAAACTCAAATGTCTGCCATTATTTAGTTATGTTAATCCTCATTGATTTGCAAGAAAACTACAAATTTTATTAGGGAACAGACTAAAAATATATGGAAAAAATCGGGACAGACACAGAAATTCTGGACAAATGTGAGGTATGCTACAGAAGAAAATTAAAAAGAAAAAGTTAAAGAGCACAATCAGTTTAAAAGAATAATCCAAGCCCTGTGCCTGTGCTGTCAGTGATCACACTGTAGTGATTCTGCCACCTGGTGGTCTATCAGATAACAGAAATCAGCATTACAGATTAGCTACTAATTGCAACTATAAACCAAGTGGAAAAAACATTTATTTTATTATTTGTTTACTGGGAAAGTCTGACTGGACACAGGTCTATTTTTAATACATCCAAGATATATTTCTTAACTGTACACATTTTTGCCTCTTATTTATTTTTGATCTGTTTTTTTTCCTCATGAAATTTATGGTTTTCTGGCAAATCACTGAGGAATGAAGTCTCTAAATAATTGCATACATTTCAGTTTCAAACTTCATATTCTTTTAAAAATATGCATGCTAATACAAATCCTGTTATTCTATCAACTTTCTACATTTATAAGAGGAATATTTAAACTCTATCGTTGTTGGGCCTTTACCCACCCACCCCGCATTATTTTAGGCTTTGTTTGGATATTTTGTGCTAAGAGGTTGAGAGATATGATCCCAAAGAAAAACAAAAGGTGATGAATAATAGACAAGACAAAAAGGTCTCTCACTGCAGTGATGGTGATTAATTGTGCTATACCCTATTAAGGGTGTCTTTCAGTCACATATACATTAAACAATAAGAGGTTATATCGCTGCCACATCACTGCAAACCTCAGCAAAGAGGTTAACTTTCATGTTCCTACTTACTTTATCATAAGAGACATCATCAAACATTTCCAGGATCTGAGCAGGGTTTTCAACAGGAGTAGAAACTGGGTGTGAGGAATTTAATGAATCTACATCCATGGCTTTAAAGCATTTACTTAAAAAGTAATCTTCCTGCAAGAAATGAAAGGATAACAAAATTAGAACTGCAATGTGAGTGCAACATACTGAAAAAATGAATCCTCTACCTGCAGTGATATCAAGGTAATGATTATGGTAAAGTGCATCTTTTTCATATTATGATAATTCTGTCACACATAAAGGAAGGTACATACTGTGGTGCTCTGCAGTACTCATACAATTACGGTCGGTGTTCTCCAACCATTCTCCACATCATTTTACTTAAATGAATCTATATAGCCTCATATACAACAGTGCTACAGATATGGCCCCTTGAAAGACAAAGAACAGTACTGATACCACTAATATAAAACACCTATACTAGGTTCATTCTACACATTTACGAATGTTGTATTACCTGTATTTCAATTCTTCATCTGTTTAAAAAAAATACACAAGCTTGTGGCCGGCCTACTGGCTTAGCATATGACTATGCTACATATGTCTCAAAACTGACAAGCAACTTGGGCACTAAAGGGTCAGTTAAGAAGTATTGAGTGTTTAGCATAAACTCTCCATTCTGGGGATAGAGTATGTGGCTTTACTGTAACCAAGACCCTCTAATGCAGATGGGAGAGTCGTTTCAGCTAAGTACATGCTGTTTAGTTGTAGCAGGGAGCAGAGCAGATGCCTCAGAGCCACATGCGTGACAGTACTGTGTGACATGTATAACGTGTCACTGCATGCTTTCCTGCCAGTTAGGGATAGTTCTTCCCCTCTTCAGGCTGTAGTAGTTTGCATAATAAGAAAAAAAAATCCCCACCCCAGCCTGTATAATGAGATAACCTTTCCCAACTCTGTGACAGTCAACTGGATAAGTGACTGAAGGTCAGCAGCCAAGGCAAGGGCAATACATAAACAAACAGAATAGGCAGATAAAAAATTAAATAAATAAATATAATGGAGTTGTGTCACAGGAGATGTCAGACTGTCTCATGCATTCCAGGTCAATGAAACAGAGAACTCAAAGAAAAATCACAAGAATAATATTTTCCAGTTACTTCCTTTCTAATCTATGACTTCAATTCTTATATACCTCATTTATTATATTACACAAGATTAGAAGTGTGTGTGTGTGTGTGTGTGTGTGTGTGTGTGTGTATAAATATATATATATATATATATATATATATATATATATATGTATATATGTATATATATATATATATGTGTGTGTGTGTGTGTGTGTGTGTGTATATATATATAGATATGTGTATGTGTGTGTATGTGTGTGTGTGTGTGTGTGTGTGTGTATATATATATATATATATATATATATATATATATATATATATATATATATATATATATATATATATATATATATATATATATATATATATATATATATATATATATATATATATATATATATATATATATATATATATATATATATATATATATATATATATATATATATATATATATATATATATATATTACCCCATCAAACTCAAATGTAATGACATGGATAAGTTCACAAGTCCCTTCTGCCAGGTCACCACACATAAAACACTAGTGGGTACACAGTAACTCAGTACCTTATCCCTGAAAACAAATACCCTCCAGAAACTATAAACAAGGTTCACAGGTTCATAGGTAAGTACTAGGCTAGCTGCCCCTGCAGGCCATTTTAAGCATAGCCAATTACCCTTTTTGTGCTTGAAATAACCTATCCCATTTAGTTATAGACTGACCTTATCCATCCCGTGGTCAAGAATTATACATTACCTCTGATAACAATAACTGGGATCATACCAAAGATAATTTGAAGGGATCTGTGCATGGGATACAGCGTTTAGGAGCTGCCTCTTTCCATTAATAGTAGAGGGGACAGTCTTGGGGTAAATTTTCTGTTTCCCATTCCTTGATCTAAGTTGCACTTAGAAAATGGACAGGGAAGTTTCTCTGTTGTATGTGGATGGGGAGTCAGTTTCACAGCAGTGGTATCCTCTGCAAAATATACCTGTCCCTCCAAATCATTCTGCTCATGTTGCAAAGAGGTTTAGATCCCTAGACAGAGTATTTGTGATGCCATATGACTTCCTTATGTGCACTAAATCCATCAGTAATTGGTTGGGGGATGCCTTGTATGCCAGACATAGGTCACCTCTTAGAAGTCTGTAGGATACCGAGTATGGCTTTGAGTCAGTCCATGTAGGACATGTTGTTTAGGCCTTGTATCCTTTTCGTAAGTTATCTTTGTGGTCATCCTCTATACAGATACATGCAAAAGGAAGCATTATATTCAATGACTGGCCGAATGAGGCTGTGAAAGTGGGCAATGACATCCCTACCCCTATATAAAATCCCTTTGTTTATAAGCTGTGCAATACAAAAGGACTTTCTTACAACAACAGAAACATACTGGTCAAACGTTAGGTCACTGACCCAAACCCAGGGAAACTGGGTCAATTCTTAGGGGTACATTGTCAATGTAGTACAGCCCTGGGGCAGATGACTTCCCAAAGGATACAATAATGCATTTCTTTGGCATTTAGTTTCAGACCATGATTTAGACACAAGTTATTTATTTGAGACAAACCTTCCTGCAGGACGGCTAAGTCATATGATTCAATGACTCCTCCGAGCTTATAGTCATCTACAAACTTATACAGCCAGAGACTTTTGGTATTAGATGCCATACAGCAGAGATCCCAGCATAGAACCCCTTATATATAAATAATAATGCTTTTAGAAAAGCAGTGTAATTATTCTACTACACAGAGAAAGACAGATAAATGTTTTCATTTTTTGATCTGAATTTAAATTCATTTTAACAGTATGTATCTTGCTTTAGCTAAGGTACAGCACATAGATGCACTGCATTTTTTCTGTTTTAAGTGGTCTAATTGTTGTTATTAAGTCCTGGTTTCATTGTACGTCAGGCTAGTTGAGGGCTTGTTTTTCAATGGGGCAGTTCCAGGCCAGTCAGCTCAGAGCTAAGGGCCTAATAGTGTTCATCTCCCATCCACCCTGATGTAGTTGTGTTCTTAATTCAGTGATATCTGTTTTTGCCTGTCTCTTAAGATAATTTGACGACATAATTCTCTTCCTTGGTGGCTGTTGAAAATAAGCACATAATTATCATTTTTCAAAGCTTCTCCCCTTAAACTACTCACCAAGCTAAAAGTCCTTTGACAAAATTGCTTAATACTGAGTGTACTAATTCTGCTTGCACTGAATCTAGTATCAAATTAGCGAATTAGTTAACTGGTTCTTGCTGATGGCAGATGAAGGTTTCCAGGCTAGCTGTTTTTTTATTGAAATTTAAATACTCAGTAACAAGCTCACCCAAACATATTCTAAATCTAAACTCCAAGCAGTTATAGTTACCCTTGCCCCCTAAGACATTCCTTTTGGTATCATGGACCAGCACTTCCCCCACAACTTCTCTAGCCAGCCTGATTGAAACAGGTATCTTGAGACAGTGTTAAGAATTGTCTCATGCTGTCTGATGATCATCTGCTACTCAAACAGCACAACACAGCATGTGAAAGATGTAGATATATATTCTTGGAGGCAAAAAACTCGCACACAATAAATTCAGACACCAAAATCGTCAGCAGTATATCACACATCACACCTCTCCAAATTCATTATAATACACGTAATCCATAACATGCTAAGATTCTAAAGATTAACTTGCCTGAACCTCAAAGACCTCCAGAAAAAGTACAGTTGTGTACACTTATCATAAATGTAGATGTTCGAGTGTATTCACTGTTGCAGTCATTACAATTGGTTTATCCTGCTGGCAGGCTACCCTCAGTCGGCCTGAATTCTAAAGTCTAGGTCCGGCGTCGGTTGCTGTCGCCTCTTCCCTGACGTCAGTGAGCCAGGGGTATAAAAGATGCAGCCGATGCCATTTTCTTCAGTTTTTCTTGCCCCAGATGTCAGGTGCCCCCAAAAGGGCATGCTAAAAATATGTCAATAAAACATACATGCACCAAAGTATATATTTTGCCTTCATCTACAAGCAAATACAACACATAGGTTGTATAGAATAGAGAAGTACAGATAAGTTCCAGCAAAGAAATGGGGGATGGTGGGTGGGTAACCTGGACTGCAACAGTGAATACACTCGAACATCTACATTTAAAGTAAGTGTACACAACTGTACTATATTCTTCATGTTTCACTGTTGCAGTCATTACAATTGGGTTGAATCCCACAGCTAAGGTTGGGAGGCTGGAGCTAAATAGCATTAGGAGCGGCTATTAGGCCCTGCAGAACTTCAGTGGCAAAGCCTGCCCTGGATTTAGAGTAGAGTGGTAAGTGATAGTGCTTTGTGAAGGTGTGCACTGAACTCCAAGTAGCAGCCTCTAAAATGTCTTTGGTTGGTACTCCCCTGAGGAAGGGTGCTGAAGTGGCTGCTGCTCTGGTTGAATGTGGCCTAATGCCCTTAGGTACTGGCTTGCCATATTGTGAATAGCAAAAACGAATGCAGTGGCCTATCCACTTTGAAATAGTCTGCTTTGAGATAGCCTTTCCTTGTGATCCTGCAGCATATGCCACTAGTAATTGCTCTGTCTTTCTGAAAGCTTTGGTTCTGTTCAAATAGAAGTGTAGCTGTCTGTGTATTTCCAAAGAATGCAGAATTCTCTCCCCCTTATTCTGTGGGTTTGGATAAAAGGTAGGCAGATGAATAGTTTGGTTAAGGGCCACACTGGACACTACCTTAGGCATAAATGTCGGGTTTGTCCTCAGAGAAACCCTGTCTGTTTAAAAAATGATAAAAGGTTCCACAGCCATGAGTGCCTGTAGTTCTGAGACTCGTCTTGCAGAAGTTAATGCTAGGAGCAGAGCTGTTTTCCAAGATAAAAACTTTATATCAGCTGTAGCGGCTGGCTCGAAAGGAGGCAGGGTGAGTTTTCCAAGACATAGTTGAGGTCCCATGCACGTATTGGTGATCTCCTTGGAGGCCTTAAATTTTTGGCCCCTCTCAGGTACTGCCTTAATAAAGGATGAGAAAATATTGGTGGCTCTGTATTGTAATGAGCCGAAATGGCAGAGACATGAATTTTTATAGATGAAAAGGATAGGCCTTTGTCCAGCATCTCAGTCAAGTATTGTAAAATTTGAGGAATGTTTGGTACAGCTGTGTCAATTCCTTGTGCCTGGTTCCAAGCACAGAATCTCTTCCATTTTCCAGCATAGGATTTTCTAGTACTAGGCCTCCTGGCCTCCAAAATGACATCCATCACTGCTTTAGTGAAAGGTGTATTTTGTATGACTACATTATCTGCCATGCTGCCAGATTTAAGGTATTGAGTTGGCTGTGCAGGATCTGACTGTTCTGCTGGGACAGTAGATGAGGCACTTGAGGTAAGGTCCAGGCTGGGCATTGAGACAAGTCCCTTAGGATTGGATACCAGTACTGGCGTGGCCAGTCTGGGGCAATTAGCATCATTTTTGGCTTCCCCTGTCTGACCTTTAGGAGTACCTTGGGGAGGAGAGGCAGAGGAGGAAAGGCATATACTGTTAAGTTTTTCTAGCTGAAAGATAGGGCATCCACTTTCCATGCTTGTCTGTGATAAGTCCTTGTGCAGAATCTCTTTAGTTGGCAGTTGTGAGGTGAGGCAAATAGATCTATGTCCGGGTATCCCCATTTCCTTGTTACCATGCTGAAGACTTGTGGATCCAATTTCCCCTCGTGGGAATCCATGAGGTTTCTGCTTAGTTCATCTGCTAGAGTATTTATCTTTCCTGGCAGGAATTGTGCCTGCAGATGTACTTGGTAAGTCAATGCTGTGTCCCACAAAGTCATGGCTAGTCTGCAAAGGGGGTAAGAATGAGTGCCTCCCTGCTTGTTTATGTACCACATGACTGTGGTATTGTCTGTCTTTATCAGTAGTTGTCCCGGATGAAGTAGGTCCTTGAAGGCTGTCAGGGCATTTTGAACAGCTAGCATCTCTTTTTAATTGATATGTAGATGCATGTGGTTTGCGGACCATGTGCCTTGAATACATCTTCCTGCCATGTGGGCTCCCCAGGCATAATCCGATGCATCCGTTGTTAATGTCTGTGTGGCTGGGGGTAGAGTGAATGGCTGGCCCTGGTTCTGGTGACAGGCCTTCGCCCACCATCGAAACTTCTGGTGCAGGCAGGGAATGAGAGTAGCTATTGTTTCCAGGCTGTGGCAATGTTGAGTCCAAACACTTTTTAGGTAACATTGAAGTTTCCCCATATGCAGTCTTGCATATGGAATTAGTAGAATGCAGGATGCCATGAAGCCCAAAGCCTGCAGAATTTTTCTTGCAGATAACTGGGCCTTTGTTGCCAACAGTTTGAAATAGGTAGTCAGTTGCCTTTGTTTGTCTGGTGTGAGATAAGCCATCTGGGCAGTTGTATTTAAGCTTGCACCCAGGAATATTATCTCTTGAGAGGGTACTAGTTTTGATTTCTGTTCATTGACTGTGTACCCTAGGCATGGTAGTAATCTTTTTACAAACGCCAGATGCTGTAGTAGAATGTCCTTGTTCTCTGCTTGAATGAGGCAGTCGTCCAAGTAAGGATATATATGTATTCCTCTTTGTCTGCAGTATGCAATTACTGGTGCCGGGCACTTTGTGAAGACCCTGGGCGCAGTAGATAAGCCAAAGGGCAGTGCAGAGAATTGGTAGTGCACTGAGCCAGCTTTGAATCTGAGGTATCCTCTGCATGTTTGTCTGATTGGGACATGCAGGTATGCCTCTTTTCGATCTACAGTCACAAGCCAAGCCTTCTTGCCCAACATGGGCAGAAGCTGCTGTAGAGTCAACATTTTGAATTTTGGAATATCCAGATATGTGTTTAGAATAGATAGGTCCAGTATTGGTTTCCTGGCTTTGTCCTTTCTGGGTACAAAGAATAGTCTTGAATAGAATCCTTGTCCCTGCTCTTGCTCTGGTACTTGTTGAATGGCCCTCATGTTCATGAGGGATGAGACTTGTTTTTGTGCCTCTGCCCATTGATGTTTTGGCAGGTCTGGCCAACCATTTGCCCTTGGCAGGGTATGAAAGTGAAACTTGTAGCCTTGTTACACTATGTTTAAGACCCATTTGTCCTGGGTTATTATGTGCCAATTTTGAGAAAAAAGTGCTAGTTTTCCCCTAAAGGTGCTGTCAGAAGATAAGTACTTGGCGCAGGCAGGGGGAAGTCATTGGGACTGTTTCCTGTATGGATGTGATTTGTCTTCTCCAGCTTTGGAGGTAGAAGCACCCCATTGTTTAGACCTGTATGAACCTTGGGGCTGGGATCTGCCTCTAGGGCATCTGTATCTGCCCCTTTGTGGCCTATCTGACACTGGAAAGGACCAATACTTTGTAGGCCAGTGTCTGCTAAATCTTGGTGGCTGTACCTGTAAGAAATCCTTGACTGTTTGCATAGATTTAGCTTTGTCCTCCATTTTCTTTAACACCTCTTCTGCTTTAACACCAAACAAAGCATCATGCTGTAATGGAGCATCTAATAATTTTGCTTTAACATGATCAGGTAGATTTTGTTCCTTTAACCAAGCATGCCTCCTAATGACAGAACCCGTAACTGCGGTCCTGCAGGAAGCCTCCAGAGAATCAAAACCACATTGCAAAGTATGCTTTCCAACTTGTTCAGCTGCATGCAATAAATCCTGCATTTCTTTGTTTTCTGCACATTCAAAATTTATCAACTTTTTCTGTTTAAGCAGTGACATAATATATTGCTGATATTTGAGCATATGAAACTGACAATTTAAAGCCCTTATAACCAAGGTAGCAGAAGTGTAAATCTTTTTTCCCCATCTGTCTAGTGCCCTAGAATCCCAGTCAGAGTGAGTAGGGTTTTTTGCAGTTGAAGCCTTGACCCCTTTGGGACCCTGGGAGATAGTTTCTGGGTCAGCAGCAGGGTTTTTGAAAAGGAATTTATGAGAGTCAGGAACCCTGTAGTACCTGTCCGGCTTAACAGGAGCTGGAGGTAAGGAGTCAAGGGTCAGACTGGACTCTGAAAATACATCATCTACAATATCTATCACAGGTGGAATAGTTAGGGGCCTGTGTTGTGGTAGTAAAAGGAAGTCTCTGAGCCTTTTCTTAGATTCTGAATAATCTTGGCTCTCCCAATGGAAATGCTCCCTCATGGTATGTAAAGTTTCCCCAAAAGAATAATCCTCAGGAGGAGAAGCTGAAGGGATAGATTCTTCAGCATCAAAATCCTCATAGGGAGGAAGAGAGTATTCTTGATAAGAAGAGGAATCAGATGAAATGGAAACCTGATCTGAAGATTCATATTCTGTCTCTTGCCTAGGTCTCTTATCAGGAGGGGGATCGGAACCCCTGATCAAAGTAATTAGGTCTTCAGCCATTTTGAGCATCTGTTTTTTAGGCATGGAGGCCTGTCCATGAGGCTGTTGTACTTGTTTCTTTGTCTTTAAAGGTGCTTTAGTCTTTGCCTTTGAAGCTGAAGTCGTTTTACCATGTAATTGAGTAGGTCTGAAAACACCCTCAGAAGCCGATGCCTGCTCAGCGGCCGGACTCATCTGAGGGAATAGTTTCCGAAGGTCCAATACCTTGAGCTTACAGTGGCCTGGGTGACTCCACATGGGTGTCGGCAGCGGCCTGTAAGTCTAAATTAGCAGTCGTCAGGGGCTGCGAAGGCGCCTCATTGAGAACCGGCGAGTGGCTTAGAAGAAGCCTCGTCGTCGGTTTTGGACCTCGGATGCCTGTCCTTTTCTTTGCGTTTCTTGTGAATTCCGGTAATCGGATGGCTATCCGACGACACTGTATAGTTAAATCTTCTGCCAAAATAGTGAAAAGCAAAATCGTACCGATGCTTAATAGTGTGTTGGTTAAATCTAGCACAAAACCGACAACTAGCAACATCGTGGTCAGGGCCTAGGCAAGGAATACAGTAAGAATGAAAGTCCTTATGAGGTATTTGCTTCCCACAAGAAATACAATTATTAACTTTTTCTGACATCGGTCTGGAGCAAGAAAAAAGTTTCCCCAATGGGGTACTTAGCTTTTAGTGAATACTTCGGATCTGAAATCCGAACACGAAAATCTCAGGAGTCGGCCGACTGGCACTTGCGAACTGCTTTTGCTTCGGGCACCACGCGGCAAGCAAGACCGAAGAAAATGGCGTTGGCTGCATCTTTTATACCCCTGGCGCACTGACGTCAGGGAAGAGGTGACAGCAACCAATGCCGGACCTAGACTTTGGAATTCAGGCTGACTGAGGGTAGCTTGCCAGCAGGATAACCCAATTGTAATGACTGCAACAGTGAAACACGAAGAACATCAACACAGACACAAAACACACAGCATATTAAGCCTACTTCCTCAAATGGCACAAGGAATCCCAAGGTCACAGATGCTGAGCCCCCTAAGGCAGGCATTGACCCAACCAAACATTCTTGTTATAGATGACTCCATTCTAAGACATACAGATGTACCTCTTACTAGGCTGAGCCAGGAAAGAGTGGTGGTTAGTAACTTGTCTAGTGCCAGGATCCATCAGATTACACATACACTCAGGTCCTTGAACAACAAGTACCAGTATGACACTGGTATAGTTCATGTTGGTGTCAATGAGTTGAGGTGCACCTCCCTGCATTATATGAACAATGACATGATGGAGCTCTCAGACTATATGTCCAAAGCTGGTATGAGCCACCGCGATAAGAGCAAAGAATAATTGGCTTCAATAATTGGCTTAGTTTTTGGTGTCATTGAGAGGGGGTCCCATATCTGTCATCCCAGAAGGATATAATCGACAGACAACTCTGCTTCCCCAGGGATGGCCTGTATCTATCTCCTCTAGGGTTTGGATTATTGGCAAAGACATTGTCCACCCCCATAGTGCCTATAAAGGTGTTACTGATCAATGCTAACAGCCTGAACAAGAAATTCTACTCTCTATCATCTCTTCACACCATGGCAGACAATGGCATCTGTGTAGCGACTCATTCATGGTTTAAAACAGCAGAATGCACTCCAGCTGTGCAGGACTATAACACCTTCCACACGTTTAGATCAGTTACTGGGAAGGAGTGGAAAAAAGTGGAGGTGTATCAATCTACATCCAAAATAGACTCCCATCAAGGCCGGTACAGCAGCAGCATGCTGCTGTAGAGCTTCTTCATGTCCAAATAACTAACAGAAAAGTCCCATGCTATATATTAGCTAGCTGCAGAACTCCATCTATGACACAAGAAAGCCACAATGCCCATCTACGGGAACTAGAATCAATCAGTATTAAACCCATTTCCATTTTCCTAGGTGATCTACCCTATCCAGCTATAGACTGGGAAACCTACACCACCCTTAGTGCACAAGCACAAAGATTCCTGGACTTTGTCAATACACATCCATTGGAACCATTCATCAGAGTCCCACTAGGGGGAATAACATCTTGGATCTTGTCCTTACTTATACTGAAGCATCTTGCACCATCCCTTGCATATCTTCATCATTTGTTAGGTCTGACCATAAAACAGTCACCTTTGAAATAAAACTGAAACCAGAGACCTTTTCCATCAAATGTACCTTCAGAAATTTCTTTAAGACAACTGCATACTCCTAAATGATTCATAAGTAAGCTTCAAATCCCCCAATCCAGTTAACTCCACTGAATACACAGAAATGTATATCGCCACACTAAAATAAAAAAAAACAACTCAGGAGTTTAATAAAATCCACCAAAGCCAAGTCTGAGGCTTAAAATAACAACCCAAGCCAAAGACAACAACAGGCATTTTTTTAGTTATGCTCATAATCTCAAAAGCACAATGTGGCAATGCTCTGAACTGATTGTGAACAATGTTATCTACACTGAGGCTGAAGATAGAGCTAACCTACTGACTGATAAATTTAGCTCTAACTTTACCACTCTCCCCGTCTGTCCCTCAAGATATACCTGAAGCTGGCTCAACTCCAGCTATCACACAAGATCAAGTCCTAAAAGTGCTATCAAAAGCTAAAAATATGGCATCAATGGGTCCCGACAATATCCCTGGATGCATCTTAAATGGCATTAAGCATAATTTAGACACACCCCTAACAACACTGCTCAGTCTCGGCATCCATACCCATTTTGTTCCAACCAAATGGAGAACAGCTATAGTCATTCCCCTACATAAGGAAGGACCGCGTCTATATCACATTATCAGATGATGACAAGAGCGAATGCTCTTTCATCAAACCGATAATGTCAAAACCAAAAAAACACAAACATACGGAAAGTACAGTTGTGTACACCTACCATAAATGTAGATGTTCGAGTGTCTTCACTGTTGCAGTCATGACTGTAGGGTTCTCCCCTGCCAGCAGGCAGCCCTCGGTCGGCCAGAATCCCAAAGTCTGGGTCCGGCGTCGGCTGTTCAACCATGCTCCCTGACATCAGAGCGCCAGGAGTACAAAGCTGACAGCCGACGCCATCTACTCCAGTTTTTCTTGCCCCAGATGTCAGGAGTCCCAAAATGAAAAAGGTCCCATAACCTATGCAAATACACCTCAGAAGAATGGTGAGAAAAGGAACTACACAAGGGTAAAAACAAGAAGGGACAGGAGGGAGGGAAACCCAGACTGCAACAGTGAAAACACTCGAACATCTACATTTATGGTAGGTGTACACAACTGTACTATGTTCATTGTGTTTCACTGTTGCAGTCATGACTGTAGGGTAGAATCCCAAAGCTGAAAGAAAGGGAGGTGGTCATAAAGAAGAAGGGGCGGCCAAAAGGCCCTGCAAGACTGCAGAGGCAAAGCCTGCCCTAGACTTAGAGTAGAGAGGTAGACTGTAGTGCTTAGAAAAAGTATGCACTGAACTCCAAGTTGCAGCTTCCAAAATGTCTTTGGTAGGAACTCCCCTGAGGAAGGCCGCAGAAGTGGCAGCAGCTCTGGTGGAATGAGTCCGTATACTCCCTGGGATTTGCTTTCCATGGTGTGAATAACAAAATCTGATTCCATGAGCAATCCATTTAGAAATGGTCTGTTTTGAAATGGCTTTACCTTGGGAACTTGAAGCATAAGAAACAAACAATTGTTCTGATTTTCTGATGTCCTTGGTTCTGTCCAGGTAAAAACGTAGTTGTCTGTGTACATCCAAGGAATGTAAGATCCTTTCCCTTTATTTTGAGGAGTGGGGAAAAAGGTTGGCAAGTGGATAGTTTGATTTAAAGCCACTTTGGAAACCACCTTAGGCATGAAAGTAGGATTAGTCCTCAAAGATACCCTGTCTTGATGAAAAATAATATACGGTTCCACAGCCATAAGAGCTTGTAACTCTGAAACTCTCCTGGCAGAGGTTAGGGCTAACAGAATAGCTGTCTTCCAAGATAAAAACTTGATGTCAGAAGAGGCAGCAGGCTCAAAAGGAGGCAAGGTTAGTTTTTCCAAAATATAGTTGAGATCCCAAGCAGGAATGGGAGGAGATCTAGGAGGTCTTAAGTTCTTAGCTCCTCTGAGAAACTGTCTCATGAGCTGGTGGGAAAAGATGGGAGGGTCTGTATTATAATGAGCAGAAATAGCAGAGGCATGTATCTTAATGGAAGAGAAAGAGAGACCCTTATGTAAGAGATCTGTCAAGTAAAGTAAAATTAAAGTAATGTTAGGAAGAAGAGGATCAGAATCCTGAGCCTGCATCCAGGAACAAAATCTTTTCCATTTTCCTGCATAAGATTTTCTAGTGCTAGGATGTCTGGCTTCTAAAATGACATCCATAACCTGCTTGGGTAGGAAAGAAGAAACCAAAGGCCCTGGATTAACCAGGCCGCCAGGCAGAGAGTTCTGACATGAGAGTGTAGAACCTGACCCTGATGTTGGGACAGAAGGTTCAGAGACTGAGGTAAAACCCAAGGGGGCTCAAGGCATAGGTTTTTTTAGTGTTGGATACCAAAACTGCTGAGGCCAATTTGGAGCCAGCAAGATTATCATCTTGGGCTTGTCCTGTTTTATCTTCAATAAGACCCGTGGAAGAAGAGGAAGAGGTGGAAAGGCATATCCCGAGTAGTTCCGCCAACTGAATGACAGGGCATCCACTTTCCAAGCTTCTCTGTGGAAAGTCCTGGTGCAAAAAAATCTGTAGTTGATGATTGAGATGGGCTGCAAAGAGGTCTATGTGAGGACATCCCCAGACTGCTGTTATCATCCTGAATATTTTGGTGTCCAGCATCCATTCGTGTGGATCCGAAAGGTTTCTGCTCAGACTGTCTGCCAGGAAGTTTTGTTTCCCTGGAAGAAACTGAGCTTGAAGATCCAGATTGCAAGCTAGAGCTGTGTTCCATAGATCCATGGCTAGTCTGCAAAGGGGGTAGGAATGAGATCCCCCTTGCTTGTTTATGTACCACATAACTGTGGTGTTGTCTGTCCGTATTAGTAGTTGCCCTGGTTGTAAAAGATTCCTGAAGGCCAATAGAGCTTTCTGAACGGCTAACATTTCCTTTAAATTGATATGCAGGTGCTTCTGATCCTTTGTCCAAAGGCCCTGCAGACAGCTGCCCTGAAAATGGGCTCCCCAAGCATAATCCGAGGCATCCGTGGTTAGAATCTGAGTGGCAGGAGGCAGACAGAAGGGTTTCCCTTTGTTTAGAGCACATGCCCTGGACCACCAAAGAAATTCCTTTTGCAGGCAAGGGAGGACAGAGATCAGTATGTCTAAACTGTGGCAATGCTGAGACCATACACTTTTTAGGTACCACTGTATTTTCCTCATGTGTAGTCTTGCATATGGTACGAGAAGGATGCAGGAGGCCAAGCAACCCAAAGCCTGCAGGAATTTCCTTGCAGATAGTTGAGTTAAAGTTGGCAAGGTTTTGAAAGCTGAAGCCAGCTGTAATTGTTTTTCGGATGTCAGAAACGCCATCTGGGTTGTGGTGTTTAGAAGAGCACCCAGAAAAGTTATCTGTTGTGATGGTGTCATATTTGACTTTTTTATGTTTACAGAGAATCCCAGGAACTTGAGAAGGTTCTGTACAAATTCTAGATGCTGGAGTAAGACATCCTTGCTGTCCGCCTGAATTAGACAATCGTCCAGATAAGGGTAAATTTGAATTCCCTTGAGTCTGCAGTAAGCTACTACTGGAGCCAGGCATTTGGTGAAGACCCTGGGCAGTAGACAATCCAAAGGGCAGCAGAGAATTGAAAGTGCCTCGATCCGCCTTGAACCTGAGGTATTTTCTGCGATCCTGCCTGATGGGAATGTGTAAATATGCCTCCTTTAAATCCAAAGTTACCATCCATGCATCTTTGGACAGCATTGGAAGTAGCTGCTGTAGAGTAAGCATCTTGAATTTTGGAATCTCTAGAAAGGTGTTCAAGACCGACAGATCCAGAATGGGTCTCCATGAGTTTTGTTTCCTTGGGACTAGAAAGAGCCTTGAGTAAAAACCTTTTCCCATCTCTGAAAGTGGAACCAGTTCTATGGCATTCATAGCTAAAAGAGCTTCCATCTGGCTTAGGGCCTCCGTCCATTGATGCTTTGGAAGGTCTGGCCATCCGCTTGGCCTTGGCAAGGTATGAAAATGGAATTTGTAACCTCATAAAACCACATCCAAAACCCACTTGTTTTGGGTTATTTGAGCCTGTAGCCCAACAGAGGGAGTCATTGAGTTTGTTTCCTTTGAGTTTGTGACCTGTCCTCTCCTCCCCTAGGGGTGGAAGCAGTCCACTGTCTTGGTCTATAAGAGGCTTGTGTTTGAGGCCTTCCTCTGGAGCGTCTATATCTACCCCTCTGAGGCCTGTCTGAAGTGGGAAAGGACCAATTTTTTGAAGGCCAATTCCTGCTAAATCTAGGTGGCTGTACTTGTAAGAAATCTTTAACTGTTTGCATGGATTTCGCCTTATCCTCCATCTTTTTAATCACCTCTTCAGCTTTTGATCCAAACAAAACATTGTGCTGAACAGGAGCATCCAATAATTTAGCCTTTACTTGTTCAGGCAAATTTTGTTCCTTTAGCCATGCATGCCTTCTAATGACTGTGCCAGAGGCCGCAGCCCTACAAGAAGCCTCCAAGGCATCAAATCCACAGTGTAAACCATGCTTCCCAACTTGTTCAGTGGCATGCAATAAGTCATGTAATTTCTTATCATCTGCACAGGCAGAAATGGAAGTAAGCTTTTGTTTTAAAACAAACAAGAGAAATTGCTGGTATTTCAGCATATGAAACTGACAGTTTAAAGCCCTAATGGACAAAGTAGCAGAAGTGTAAACCTTTTTGCCCCATTTTTCTAGGGATCGAGAATCCTTTTCAGTAGGAATGGGATTTTTAGCAGAAGCGGCCTTAACTCCCTTAAGACTCTGAGAAATGGTTTCAGGGTCAGCAGAAGGGTTCTTCTATAAAAACTGGTGGGAATCAGGAACCCTGTAATATCTATCAGGCTTAACAGGAGCAGGAGGAAAAGAGTCAGGGGTTAAGTTAGCCTCCGAAAAGGCATCATCCACAATATCCAAAACAGGAGGAATAGCCAGGGGTCTATGTTGGGGAAGAAGAAGAAAATCCCTCAGTCTTTTCTTAGATTCCGAATACTCCTGTCCTTCCCAGTGGAAATGTTCCCTCATTTCATGCAAAGTTTCCCCAAAAGAGAAATCCTCAGGGGGAGAAGCTGAAGGAATGGATTCCTCAGCATCAGAATCCTCATAAGGAGGGAAAGAATATTCCTGGTCAGAAGAAGAAACTGAGAAAACAGAAGCCTGATCAGAGGAATCATAATAAACATCCTGCCTTGGCCTTTTATCTGGAGGGGGATGTGAACCCCTAATCATAGTAAGTAAATCCTCCGCCATCTTGAGTAACTGTTTCTGTGACTTGGGAGCCGGTTCAGAAGAGGCCTGTGTTGCAGTCTTTGATTTAGAAGGAGTCTTTGCCTTTGTCTTTATTAGAAGCTGAGTAGGCCTGAAAACCCCTTTGGAAGCCGGTACCTGCACAGCGGCTCTGGACCCATCCGAAGGAGCATTGTCCAAAGGTTCTGCAATAGAAATATTTAAAGGCCTGGTTGGCTCCTCATGAGAGTCCGTTTCGGCCATCGGTTCTGAAATGGCCGATGACAGGGGCTGCAAAAGCGCCTCACTGACGACGGCCGAACCTGAAGCTGGCTCCGCTTGTGCGCTATCATCAGATTTGGACCTCGGAGGCCTGTCTTTATCCTTGCGATGTTTGTGAACTCCGGTAGCCGGAACCGTATCCGATGACATTTTGTAGTTAAAACGCCTACCGAAGTAATGAAAAGCAAAATCGTACCTTCGCTTAATTGTACGTTGATTGAATCTAGCACAAAACCGACAACTAGCTACGTCGTGGTCAGGGCCTAAGCAAGGAATACAGTAAGAATGAAAATCCTTATGAGGTATTTGCTTCCCACATGAAATACAATTATAAACTTTTTCTGACATCGGAGTGGAGCAAGAAAAAAGTTTCCCCAACGGGGTACTTAGCTTTGAGTGGAGAAGAAAATCTTTGGACTGAAGTTAATCAGAAAAAATCGTCAGGAGTCAGCCGACCGGCACTTGCGAACTGCTATCACCGCACGGCAAGAAAGACTGGAGAAGATGGCGTCGGCTGTCAACTTTGTACTCCTGGCGCTCTGACGTCAGGGACCATGGTTGAACAGCCGACGCCGGACCCAGACTTTGGGATTCTGGCTGACCGAGGGCTGCCTGCTGGCAGGGGAGAACCCTACAGTCATGACTGCAACAGTGAAACACGATGAACATCAGCACATTTTTTCACAGGGAAAAAATTCACTGCTCTGTAAATAAATAAAAAAAAGTTTAAACACAACATTTAGTGGGGGGGCTTTGCCTCCCAGATCCCCCAATATGGGGGGCTGTGTCCCCCATACCCCCCTACTTAAATATACCAAATCCAAGATCCCACAACAGTGGGGGAAATGACAAAGTCCCGAAGATGGCCCACCTATTTGTTTCCTGGGAAAAAAATTGATGTTCTGTGACTTTGCCATTTTTTCCTTTCGATATTATTGGATTGATGAAAGAGTGCTCGCTCTTTTCATCATCTGATAAGACAATATAGACCCGATCGACATTCCACAGACTCAAGCAATTACAGACCCATAAATCTGACCAATCTCATATGCAAAGTCATGGAAAGATTTATCATGGAATTAAGGACCCTCCAAACACTGGACCCATCTCAGTCTGGATTCAAGGGCTCGTCATACTTACTAAACCTGGTGGATTTTTTTGAAAAGGTCACCAAAGCAAAGGCAAAATAGTACAGACTGCATATCTTGAGCTGGCCAAAGCTTTTGACACAAAACCCTACTCAGGTACAGTAGAAAAACTAAATAAACTGGGAATAAACCCTCTGTCATCCACTGGATTGCCAAATGGCTCACAGACAGGATGGGGATAATCAAAACGGGAAGTTTCCTCCACAAAGAGACCAGTCATCTGTGTAAAATTATGATATTAATTATTAAATTATTAATTATGTAACATTTTAATTAAATGAAGAGTTTTATACATGACGTACTAAAAAATCACCTGCCTACACATACAGCATATTCTTTTACTCTCCTCTTTAAACCAGTCCATTTTCTCACCATATTTTATAAATTTGATTGTCTTCCTGTTTTAATTTCTACAAGTCTTTTGGGTTTCTAATACCATGGCAGGAATGGATCCCATTCCTAAGTCAAAGTATGATTAAAGTGTAGGAAATTAGTATTGTTTCAGTCTTTGATGTTAGCCAGAAGTGCTTTTCACAGCACCCGCAATGTGGCTAGTAATGACTCCTACAATTATACACAGTTACATGTATCGGTAACATATCTAATAATTGTAAATTCTTTTTTAAAGACTCATTGCTCCTACTGCTATTAGAACTGACTGGGCATCCTTCTTCCACAGTGTCCCTTTCTTCCTGCAAATCCTGGTATTTTATGACTTTGTGTCTCTCCCTAAGACACTGTAGTCACTGGGTGTCACAATTTCAATGATCAATGCTGTTTGTCTTCTTTTCATGGACTACTATTATCTGGTGTTCTCAACTCTATTTTTTGAACTGCTGGAACTTCATCATTTTCTAAAATGCTTTGTGGCTCATGTTTCCAATGTTTATCAGCTACTTCAATATTATAATGTCTGCACAATCCCCAGTGCAACAGTCTTGCCACATTATTACGCCTTTCAGTATACAGTCCTTCTGCCATTAGTATATCACAACCAGCAACAAGATGTGCGACTGTTTCCAACTGTGTTTTACAGAATCGGTATTGGTCTGTTTCTCCCACACATTCAATGGACTTTGTAAACCAATCTGTACCTACTCCACTATATTGGGGCACCAATAATATATTGATCATCTTCCTGCATTACTGTGAAAA
Source organism: Protopterus annectens (assembly GCF_019279795.1). Taxonomy (NCBI): domain Eukaryota; kingdom Metazoa; phylum Chordata; order Ceratodontiformes; family Protopteridae; genus Protopterus; species Protopterus annectens. The sequence continues at coordinate 714,212,438 of NC_056730.1, read as the reverse complement.
GATACATGTGAAAGCACAGAGGAATGATAATGTACGTCTATTTCCTGCTTCTCTACCTTACACCTTCTTACACTGCACATCATACCTACCTCACTATTAATGTATTTCATCTATAATGCAAATGGACATGGAGTAATAACATATATTTTTTAATTATCACAATTTTACATCCAGCATTCATGTGTCACGCTTGTCCCAAATTTCAAACACTCCCTATAAAGAAATGCTTTCATAAATTATCATTAAATTATTTCCATTTACTTTCATTTCTGTCACTTTTTGCTGTTGGGTAACTGTTATGATCAAAGCATTTATTGTTGACTCACATGCAGTGAGCCAAAGCAATCAACACTAAGTGCTAGTAACCAGGTAATTTTTTTGGCAGCTTCAAACATCAAACACTCTACATAAGGTTTAACTGCATGCATGCAGTGGAGGCTGCAGTACCATGCAGGAGTATGTCATTGCTGCGGCAGTTAGCTAACTGCACATTGGTTGTTGTTGTTGTATCTTTCGGCTTTTCCCGGTTACGGGTCGCCACAGTGGAACTCTGGTCCGCTAATGATTGGCAGTAGATTTTTACGTACCGAGTTGCCAGCCCTGACGCACAACCTTCAATGAAGGTACGCCCATTCACACATGTCTCCACACAGAAGACGCTTTAGCTGAGAATCGAACAGGACTGGTGAAATTGACATTACATAGTGGAATACGGCGGGGTCATGAGACTGAGTAAATCTTTTTTTTTTTTAGTTTTACCTGTAAGACATTTAATAAAATGATCCTTCCAAAGTCCAATGGCAGCAAAGCAGAACTCAAACAGGACTTAGACTCTGCAGACCACTAGTATAACCACAGCGACTGTAATTCATGTGGCCTTTCATTTATGAGTTGCCAATGTGGGCTTTTTTATGTTTTCTTTTTTATACCAACATTTGCTTACATATATACAGTTTCAGTCCTCAAAGCTGACAATGAAATACAAGGCCACTACCATTCATTGTTGTCAGCTTCTGCTCGCTGTCATGTGAGTAAACAATGAATGCTTTGAAGGTAATGCAAGTAACTGAAGCTCTACAGAGTAAATTACAAGCATAGTACTATGAATCTCTTATGAGTAAGTTATAGTTAACTGTAAATGTTATTTATTTATTTATTTAAATTTGTTGACCGGGAGTGTCCGACTGGACGTGGGTCCATTTTCAGCGGAGGCCCGGGGAGAAAAGCTCCACAGTAAAATAAACAGACAGTAGTTACATTGGATTACATAGCGATTAACAATTTAACATATAAATTACTTACAACATATTTACAGATGAAGAACATAGTACATCAGTAGACAACTAGAATCTTTATCAGTGAAGTACATAACAGGCATTAACAAATGTAACAATGAGAAGTTCCTGCTGTATAATAAGTACTAGGCTTATGAGCATCTGAGCTTGCTATCATCAAGGTAGTTAGTGGAGGTGAAAGAAAGGTAGTAGTTGGATGGGGTGGATGATATTAGAGTGGGAGTTGCAAGGGCATAGCCAGCATGTTTTTAGGTGCGCTTTTAATAAAGTTTTGAAGTTGGTGCAAGATGGTACGGAGGTAATTGTGGGTGGGAGCAAGTTCCATAATTTGGCTATGGCGCAAGAGAATAGTGCTTCACCAGCAGAGTTATTGGCTTTAGTGATCTGCAAGTGATTTTGTTGCTGGATCTTAGTGGTCTGGTGGTGTGATAGGGTTGGAGTAGATTCTGGAGGGATGGGACATTTAGTGGATGGTTTACTAGTTTGTGGGCGAGTGAGAGTTGATACCACTGAAGGAGGTGAGGGAGTTCAAGCCAGCCCAGTTCAGCAAGTGAGAGACAGTGGTGACTACGGTAGGATGCCCCTGTGGCGAATTTGGTGATTTTGTTGTAGCAGGTCTCTAGCTTGTTTAGATCACATTGCCTTAGGTTGGTATATACTGGAGAGGCATAAAGTAGGGTGGAGATAAGGTGGGAATTTGCTATGGAAATCTTTGCTGCTTTGGTGAGAAATTGTTTATTTCTGTATAATGCTCCTAGTTTTTTGTGGACTTTTTTATGGTCATGGATATGTGAATGTCAAATTTTAGTTTATTGTCTATTTCCATTCCTAGCAATTTGGTGTGTTCAGTTGGGTATATAGTGGTGTTGTCTTTTGCTGTGATGTTAAAGTGAGGGTTGTTTTGAGTATGTTTGGTGGGTTGGAAGAGGAGTAGTTTAGTTTTGTTTGGGTTGAGTATTAATTGGGAATCGGATAACCATGTTTCAACAGAGGAAAAGGCTTCCTGTGTGACTTTTTGCAGTTTGGGTAAGGACTGGGCTGAGCAGATGATGGTTGAGTCATCTGCGTATTGGATGAGTGTGCCATGTTTGGTGGCAGAGGCTAGATTATTGGTGTAAACAGAGAAAAATAGGGGTCCAAGGATGGATCCTTGGGGAACCCCTATGGAGACAGGTAGTTGGGGAGATATGTCATTCTGCCATACAACAGATTGTTAGCGGTCAGACAGGTAACTCTGAAACCAGTTGGTGACTGATTGTGAGAAGGATAGGTTATTGAGGACAGAGATAAGTTGTTTGTGTGGGACCATGTCAAATGCTTTAGGTAGGTCTAGGAAAGTAGCAGAGGAGAGATAGCCATTGTTTTTGTGCTGAACGATAGTGTTAGTAAAGGAGAGTAAGGCAGTGGTGTGCTATGGTTTGGTCGGAAACCATGCTGAGTACTGGGAAGGAGGTTGTTAGTAAGGAGGTAGTGTGAGACCTGAGAGTGTATGCATCTCTCTAGTATTTTGGAGAGTGGAGAGAGAATAGCTATGGGGCAGTAATTGGTTAGTTCTGCAGAGGGTCCGCCTTTGTGGAGGGGAATTATATGTGAGACTTTCCACAATGTGGGAACGTAACTTTCTGACAGAGATCGGTTAATCAAGATGGATACTGGGTAGGCCAGAGCATCAGCTGCGATTTGTAGGTATTCACTTGGGAGGTTGTCTGCTGCTAATTTGGTGGATTTAAGTTTAGTTAAGAGTTTTTTTATGTTGGAGGTAGGTACAGGAGAAAAAGAGAAGGCAGTGGGGAGATTACTAGTTGAAGGTGTGGGTTGGAGGGAGGGTTGTGTTGTTTAGCTAGTGATAGTATGGTTTGGGTGAAGTGTGTGTTGAATGAGGTAGCAATATTTTCTGAGGAGTGAGGGATGTTAGGAGGAGGGGTACTGACTTTACCTGGGTGGAGGATGGAGTTTATGGAGGACCAGAATTGTTTGGGGCTGTGTTGTGAGGAGTCTAGGGCAGACTGGTAGTATTGGAATTTGTCCTGTTTTATTAGCTTTTTGACTCTATTGTGTAGTTCTAGGAATGTTTGTCTAGCTGCGGGGGTTTTGGTTTTGCGCCAGTGCTCCCAGGCTTTATCCCTGTTTTTCATTTCTGACTTAGTGGTTTTCTGTAGCCATGGGGAGGGTTCTGCTTTGGTTCTGGAAAATCTTATGGGGGCATGGTAATTAAGGATGTTCAGGAAGGTAGTATTAAAAAATTCAACTGCATCATCTAGACTGAGGTACTTTAGAGCATGCCAGTTACATTCTTTGAGGGATGAGATGAATGTGAGTGTGTTAAAGTTTATTTTTTTACGTATTTGACGATAGATGACAGGTTTAGCTTGGTACAGGTATTTTTTGAGTAGGAATGTTGGGGAGTGATCACTGAGGCTATCTGATAAGCAGCCTGTTATATATGACTGGGGGTTCTTACTGACTAGTATCCAATCCAGGGTAGTGTGCTTGCTGGAGTTTTTATTTATCCTTCTTGGTGACTGGACTAGTTGGGTGAAGCCATGAAGGTGTACATGATGGGTTGGATTGTTGCCAGAACAGGATTGCCAGTCAATATTGAAATCCCCTAAGATGATAGTTTCTTGGGGGAGATGGTGGGAAGACCAGCTGAGGAGGTTTTCTAGTGGAGGGATGTTTTGGCCAGGTGGGAAGTAGCATCCAATTATGTTGATGGTTTTGTTTTGGTTAATTTTGAGGTTGGTATATATTATTTCTTCATTGCCTATTTGTGGAGCTGATGATTTTAAGATCTGGATGTTTAGATGCTGTTTAAATGTTATAGCTACACCACCTCCTTTTTTGTTTAGCCGGTCTACTCTTAGTATGCCGTAACCTGTAGGGAGTATTTGCTCACTGGTAATGTGAGGTTTTAGCCAGGTTTCTGTCAGGATGACAATATCTGGGGAGTATAAGTCAATGGTGGCATGGAGTTCATGGACTTTGTTGGATATACTTCTAATATGTAGGCTTAGTAGAAGGAAGTCACTTGGCTTTCTATTGGCTGTAATATGGGAGAAGTTGTGGTTTCTAGTCTGATTATGAGGATTGGGGTTGGAGATGGTAGGGCCAGGGTTGGGGTGGATGTCTCCACTTAGGGCTAGCTTTGATATGCATGAGATTATTAGTTTTCTCAGTTTTTGAATGTGTTTGTTTATAATGGAAACTTTATGATTGTGCTCTGTGGGTAATAGGTATGGTGGGAGGGTTACTATGTTAAGTTGTAGGGATGCTTTACGTTTGAGTAATATAGTTGGTAGAATATGTGGGGGTGCATAGGGATGGTTCTTGAGCTGGTGGGAGGGAGCTGAGTATGGGTGAGACATGGGTGGTGGTGTGAGTAGTAGTACAGTGGTAGTGGTTAAGTGGGGAATGATGGAGGATTGGTAGGATGTAGGATATGCAAGGAGAGTGCATGCAGTGAGCAAAGGAAAGGTATGCTTGTACATGTCAGTTGAGGAGGTGTGGAAGTAGAGGGAATATGGAGGAGGTAGAGTTGGGTTAGCGCTGTGGTTGGCTATTGGAAAGATGGGAGGGGTTTGAGTGCAATAAAGGTGGGACCACTGGGGCGGAGGAATAGGGGCGGGGTGGGGAGCGAAGCGGGTAGAGACCCTGTTAGGGTCTAGTATGAGGGGCTGGAAACAATCACAAAGCAAGACAAGTATGTGTTAAGAAACAATCACAACTGACCAAGGACTGTTCTGAAACTGTAAGTCTTTTCTTAATTTCTCAGGTGGAAAAACAGGATAACCTTGTATCAGTAGGCTACTGTGGTCATAGTTTGAGTGGAGGTGGTTAGCTGATTGGTCAGTGATGGGCAGAGATTACTACCTAACGTATGCAGACTGTTATACAACATAACAGTGCTGCTCTTTCTGTGACAAGATGTGTGTTTGCAAAGCTTAAGAGAATTCACTAAAACAATAAAGTCCAGCTGAGTACTATACTGTTTACAATTCAGCTTGCATTCAGTTACAGAGGTATTGAATTGTATGATTTTGGATACGCAACAAACAAGTTCAAAGGATGACAGATGTAAAGAAAGAAAGAAGAATTAGTGAATCTCAAAAACTGTGACACAGAGGAGTGTATAAAGTGGGTCAGAAAACATTATAGTGAAGAATCAATGTACGAGATCGATAACATAAAGGGAATGATTAGGTGTATAATGTATGGAGAGAATGAGGAGAAGAAAAGGAAAGAAATGAAGGCAAAGAAGAGTTTTACTTCTAGAGGAGAGGTAAAGAAGAACTGTGGGAGATTAGTCTAAGTCTAGTAAACATTTGTGACTGATATTTTTTAATGATATGATTAAGCAAAGATGATTAAAACACGAACAGGAGGAAAGCAATCTAATATTGGGAAGTTACTCTAAACCTCAGGGGCTAACTTGGAGATGGCTTATTCTGTGACTGCTAAACAGAATGGAGGATCCATGTAAGACAAGCTTCTTAAATTCAGTGAACACAGGGTTAACACTGAGTGGAGGTGGTTAGCTGATTGGTCAGTGATGGGCAGAGATTACTACCTAACGTATGCAGACTGTTATACAACATAACAGTGCTGCTCTTTCTGTGACAAGATGTGTGTTTGCAAAGCTTAAGATAATTCACTGATGGGTTCTAGTGTAAAGTCGAATTGAAACAATCAACAAATTATATGAAAGGCTTTATCAGTTCGAAGTAGAAAGAGATCAATGACAGACAAAAAAATAATCAGTAGTAAAGGCTCCTTAGCAAAGCCTAAGTTAGTAGAGTTGTTAACAGATGTAGGCATTAACCTGACTGACAGCTCTCTTACAAGCAGGGATGAGAGCTCCTGTGAAGAAAACCTTACTGATACTCTGGAAACTATCATCAGTTATGTGTAGCAGTACTGCAGTGGTATTAAAGGATAGAAGAAGACTATGATATGAGCTAAGTATGTGGTACTCTTCTGTAAAGAACAGATATGCCTGTAGACTCATTTTTCCAATACAAAAATAAAATTAAAAAAGCCACAAAACCAACTCAATACAATACTTGAGTGCCTTTTTCTCTCCAAAAAAATGAGATTTCTTCAGAAATAATTTATCAATACAGCACACGTGATTTTATACACTACAAATGTCGTGATCCAAAGTCAGTAAAACATTCATTCAGCAAAATCATATACCAATATTTTATAGAATGATGCATTACTGTCCTTAAATTCTTAAAAAATATATAAAATAAACATAGCAAATTAGTGATGATGATTTCAACAGCTGTCGCTATTTGGAGAATCACACTTTAAAACGAACACTTTTATTATACCAATTAAAATCATTTACGATGACTGGTTAAACAGAACTGGAAAAGTTATAATGGGGAACTTCCCAAATGAATGACAAAGATATTTACTTAAAGATCCTCATTTCAGTCCACATTCTATATTCATATGTAGGTGTATATTTATATTTTCATGTATGCCTAGTGGATGGTTATCACCAAAAAGTAGCTGCCAGTATGGCTCTCTTGTTTCTAGAATGCCTTCCACATCTCCACCGGAGTCCAATCCCACTTTTTCCATCATAAAACAGTAAAAATTCAATTGTGCAGCTCTCCCTTGTAGACAACTCTCAGCTGATATAATTTATTTATTTATTCCACATTTGTTTACCGGGAAAGTCCGACTGGGTGAAGACCCGTTTTCAGCAAAGGCCTGGGGAGTAAAGCTCCACATGTAACATAAAGCTATATAAAAACTTGTTGCAAAAAATTTTACAATATAGTTATCTTTTCTAACAATATACATGTTGCTGAAAACAACTTAAAAGAGATGCAGTATGTACAGTTTTTTTTCAAATAGTAATCCATGTAAATTTACACAATATTAAATGAGTTTAAGTATAGCTAGTAATCAGAAAGAGGTGGATTAGCATGAGCAAGCAATCTTGCAGCCACTTGGCCTGTACTAGTACAGATACAAAGCCAAGAGTTGGTAAGGAAACTTTTAAGGGAATTTTTGAACTGACTGGTATTGACAGCGGTTCTAATAGTATGAGGAAGTGAATTCCAGCTTTTTGCTACATGGTGTGAGTATAGGGAATCACCAGTAGTGTTGGTACATTTGGTCACTTGTAGTAGTGATTTATTTTTAGATTGTAGACTGAGGTTAGTAGAAGAGGGCTGCAGAATGTTTAGCAGAGCAGGGTTTTTTTTTAGCCTGATATAATAGTTTGTGTATCATGATTAGTTGATTGTAGGATAGTAGTTGTAGTAGTTCTAGCCAAGATTATTTTTTTAATGAGTGACAGAGGTGTGTCAGATGTGGACAGTCAGTAGCAAATTTTGCTGTTTTGTTATAGCATATTTCAAGTTTCTTTAAGTCCGTTTTTTAAGATTGACAAGAACTGGGGAGGCATACAGCAGGGTTGACAGGAGGTGGGTTCTGGAAATAACTATCCTAGAAGTATCAGTTAGGTATTTTTGTTCCTCTATAAGGTACCCATTTTTTACGAACTTTCTTGATTGTTTGTGATATATGTAGATCGAATTTTAGGTTATTGTCAATTGTTACACCTAGTCATTTTTTTTTGGTTCAGGGATGATATTTGTGTTATTACAAGCAGGAATATAGAAGGTGGTAGGGGTGGGTGAGGATCTATTAGATTGGAAGATCCTAAGTTTTGTTTTTTTTTTTTGGGAGGGGGTTAAGTATGAGCTGGGAGTTTGAAACCCATAATTCGGTTTCAGAAAAGGACTTTTGGTTATGTCTTGGAGGTACTGAAGGGTAGGTGCAGCTCATATAAGTATTGATTCGTCAGCATATTGGATAATAGAAGCAAGTGAAGTAGCGGTATTAAGGCCATTTGTAAAGACACCAAAGAGTAGAGGGCCAAGGATTGAGCCCTGTGGGACTCCTAGTGCAACGGGAAGAAGAGGGGAGAGGTCATACTGCCATTTTACTGTTTGCTAGCGGCCATCTATATAACTATGGAACAATAAGAGAGTGGAGGGGTTATGGTTCAATTTGGAAAGAACAGTTAGCAATTTGTGGTGGGAAACTGTATCAAAGGCCTTAGCAGATCTAGCAAGACAGTGAAAACTATTCTGCCTTCATTTCTGAGTTGGTTGACGGTATTAGTGAAGCTGATGAGAGCAGTTGTGGTACTGTGATAGGGTCTGAATCCATGTTGGGAGTTGGCTAAAAGGTTACTGGGGGTAAGGTATTGGAGAAGTTGGGAGTGGATGCATCTTCTGAGGAGTTTACATAGTGTGAAAAAAATGGTGATGGGTATGTAATTTGAGGGCTCTGTTGAGGTGCCACCTTTGTGTAGGGAATTATGTGAGCAGTTTTCCAGATTGATGGGACATATTGTTATACAACAGATCTTTTTATAAGAACTGACACTGGATAGGATATAAATTCAGCTGCTAATTTTAAGTATTCAGCTAGTAGGTTATCTGCTGCTATTGTGGTAGGTTTGAGTTTCTTTCGTAACTTTTCTATGGTAGCTGTAGAGAGATGGGGTACAAAGAGAAAGAAGAGTTTTTCTTATTGGAAGGTTTGATAGGTGATGGTGGATCAGAGTTATTATTTTTTTTATTAGGGATAAAAAACTTTCTGTGAAGTGCTTATTAAATTCTTCTGCAATTGTTCCTGACTAGTTTGGTATATTGGGGAAAGGAGCTGTGCTTTGTCCTGGGTAAAGGATGGTTTTGAATGTGCTCCAAAATTTTGGGGGATTACGTTGGTGTTTCCATCCTAAATTAGTGCAGTAGAACTTTCTGTCAAGGTTGATTTGACATTTTGCCTTATTTCTAATTTGCTGGAAAACTATGCAATTATTTTGGGTTTTATAAGTGTGCCATAATTGCCAAGTCTTGTCCCTTTGCTTAAGGAGGGTTCTAGTTTCTTTAGTTAGCCATGGTGTATAATTAGCCTTTGTGCGAACTGTTCTAGGAGGGGCCAAGCTGTTAAGAAGGTTGAGGAAGGTGGTGTTAAAATATTCTACTCTTAAGTGGTGACCAGTTACATTTTTATTAGTATGGTTATTAAGTGTTGGGGGTTGAAGTTTTTCTTACTATTGATTTGGTGAAAAGTGGTATTTTTGATAGGACTGACATTTGCCTAATAGACAGGTTGGCATATAGTCACCAAGACTGTCAGGTAGACAGCCATCATGTTGATAGAAATGTGGTTTGTTTGCCAATGTACAGTCTAGTATTGACTGTTTGATTTTTTTGTCTATCTTAGCGGTTTGGATAACTTGTGTGAAGCTGTAGAGTTTGATATGACTGTTGGTGTTATGTGAGTTATAGGTTGTCCAGTCTATATTGACATCATCCATAATGATAGTTTCTTGAGGTATCTATTGTACTGTAGAGATATTGTTGCCGGGTGGGACATAGATGACTATAATGGTTATGTACTTGTTTTGGTTAACTTGTAGTTAGTCAGTAAGATGTCAATGTTACTTGGGTTTGTTATTATAAGATTAAATGGAAGCAGTGTCAGGTTGTTCTTGAATAGTATGGCTCCATCTCCATCTCTTTTTTCCTTTCTGTCTACTCTAAGAATGTTGTAACCTGATGGTATAATTTCAATATCTGTAATGTGTGATTTCAGCCAAGTCTCTGTTATGATAGCAATATCTGGGGAGTAAAGGGAAGTGGTGGCATGCAGTTCTTGGACCTTGTCGACTACACTTCTAAAATTAAGATTTAGAAGTAGCAAGTTGGAGCCATTATATGGTAGATTAAATATATTATGTGCTTGGGGGTGAGCCAAGGACAGCTGAACAGCCAGAAACAATCAGTCACGTCAGTTACTCAGGTATGGCAGAGTTTAACCTCTAAATTAAGTTAAACATGTAAGTTTAACAGAAACGCTTGTATCTATGCAAGATTAAAGGAGAATAAGTAGAAACAGGACAGTATCTGCAGGGAAAGCAGGCCTAGGGAACTAGGGGAGATCAGGAAAAAGTAGACAGCGGTGTTTAGAGGGAGACCGCTGATGAAAGGGGGGACTCCAGTAGTGCACACTCCCTAAGTAAGTCTCTAATCAATTATTGCCTCTCAACAGAGCAATATGAAAAAAGTCCAACATACACTGCAGAATATTGCCTCTTTAAAGGGGTTCATAGTTGCAAGGATCGTATGGCATGGAAATGACTGACAGACTGATAGCTCTTTCTCGATTATGTGGGTGGATGGCCATTCTTAGTTGGTGGAGCGATTTGTCAGGTTAATTCCGATAACAACCAAGACTCCGCCATGCAAACTAGTTATGCGGCCCCATGCAGTTGTCTCCAACTTCTTAGAGGGACAAGTGGCTTTTAGCCACACGAGATTGAGCAATAATAGGTCTGTGATGCCCTTAGATGTCTGGGGCTGCCTGCATGCTACACTGAATGGATCAGTGTATGTCTACCCTTGGCCGACAGGTCTGGGTAATCTGCTGAATCCCATTCATGATAGGAACTGGAGATTGCAATTATTCCCCATGAACGAGGAAATCCTAGTAAGTGTGGGTCATAAACTTGCATTGATTAAGTCCCGGCCCTTTGTGCACACTGCCCGTTGCTACTACCGATTATCACCGACCATAACTAATTTCATCACTGATGATGATCATCACTGATTTCTCATATGTTCATTTTTATATGGTATTTTAAGAAATGAAGAGAAGAATGTGTTCAATCATTACATTAAATTTGGTTTAGTCTGAACAATAGTTTCTGTGCATTTGTTTTTCTGTTAGTTTTGAAATTCTTAGTCCCTTGTTTGATAGGTTTTTAAAGCAGTGTTTTTTCAAATACACTGAAAACTGGTAGAAATTGTTTAAAATGATCAGGAGAGGAAGGATTTTGGGCATTTGTCAAATACATTACTTCTATAACACAGGGGCTTAACTATATGGAGGGATGCTTTTCCCAGCAATTCTGTGTATATTTCAGGTCACGACACCTTTAATGGATTTGAATCAAAATGGAATTTTCATAAATCAGAGTAAATGCTTCTTTCTACAACTGTTAAGTGGGAGCATGGAAAAGAGGAATGTATAAGAAAACAATGAAAAATAGGTATAATACTCTTGAAAGTAGGGTTTGGGTTTGAGAGTTAAAAAGTGGTTTTGCTGTAGTAACCTCAGATTTGCATAGTGACAGGCAACTTTATCATCAATAGAATTGAGTTTTTTTTCAATAAATGTTTTCATTACTTTTGTAAAAGGAGCATTTTGCTTCCTTTACTGTTATTCCGCCATCATCTCCACAACTGAAAAACAGAAGTAGTCAGAGTGATAATTTAGAGTCTTTCCATGCGTAGCAGGCTTTATTTCAACATGATACATCATGTTTTTCATCTGCAGTACATTCTGTACACAGCAAGGTATTACTAAGGTGGGTTAGTGCAGCATTAGCATAGTTTAAGTTGTACAAATCTGCCCAGTTTATTTAATTGAGTAAAGGTAAAAGTAATCCTTATTGGATGGGAAGACCCTGCCCTTTCTTAGTACTGATGGAGATTTATTTGCTTTTTTTAAAGATCCATAACAGAAAATAGAATAGAGGTAATTTAATGAATTTAAGAAATAAGTTTTATGTTTCTCTTTGAGATATTAATAGACGAAAGACCTAAAAAATATAGGACAAATATGATGCTGTGGAATTTTAGGGGACTGATGACCTGAAAAAGAGACACAGAAATAACTTTGGGGATGGGGGCAAACTAAATAAGCAAGCAAGCAAGTTAAAAGTCAGGACTGCGGTAAACAGGGTTATGAGCAATGGCTTGAAAAAGATGGAGGAAAGAAGATAGACAAGGTGCCTGTTCAAGAAGGTGAGGCTAGTGATTAGAGCAAAACACAAGGCATACAAAACAGTGGAAAATGGGAAGGGGAGGTGGATGAGTCACAGCGCAAAAATGTAAACAGAAAAGCAACAGAAGAAGGTGAAGACAGTAAAGGCACATGATGAAACAGAATTAGCAAAAAAGGGTTTTGAGAGGAAACAAAATCTTCATTAAGAAGATGGTAGAATTAAGGAAAGAAGGAACAGATCTGACCAGGCTGAGCAAAGATGGTGTGGGGGAGGATTATGGAAGACTAGTAAAAAGCAGGGATACTGAATAGATAGCTCACTTTAGACTTAAAAAAGGCATGCAATTAATAAGCATTACGGGAGAAGGGAGGTAGAGCAGAATGAGAAGACAGTGGCCAGACATGAACATTGACAGGGAGGATGCTGATAGGAAACCTGAAGGGAGGAGAAAGTACAAGGACCACATGGACTACCTCATATGGTTGTCAGGAATCCGGACAGTCTGATGGCAGATCTCTATGCTGGTTTTCAACAGATCACTGGCTAGTGGATAAACAGCTGAGGAACTCTTGTGCAAGGGGCAAGCAGAAAAAAATCGAGGAAGTTACATGTCTGTTAGAAAAATCATCAAAATTATGGCTGGTTGCATTCATGGATGACAACAATCAACGTGAGCTCATCGCCAGAAGAAGCTGTTATAGAAAGGTCATCCACTTTTACTGACTGGGTTAGATGAGAACTTAATACCATAGACTCACTAGAGATGTTTGTCTTAGACTTCAGCAAGGCCTTTACCTCTGCCCTGTACACAGGTAGCTGCTTGGAAAATTAAAGAGGTTGGGGTTAAGATAAAAACTAATGGAGTACTGCAGGGTATACCAAGGATCTGGCACTCTTTGATGAACTTGTTTCAAACATATCCGAGTGAATAGCGGACAAGATCAATCATTTCAATGATGGTACAAAGTTGGGTACCATACTGCAGGATGGAGGGAGACTCTAAATAGGGATTAGAGAAGGTGGCAGTTGTAGTTCCATATAGAGTGAGTAATGTAATGTGTTGCACCTGGGCAGCAAGCAGTTTGTGAAGTATCAGGTGGAGGAGTGGAACGGATAGCAAAAGAGCAGGAATAGAACTTAGGGTGGAGACCACACCTTGAATGGATCTCAAGGGGCACAGTGAAGAGCACTGGCAGCAACCAACAGAATACTAGGGTGTAAAACAAAGAGGAAATTCTCCCATATCTTGGTACTGGTCAAATTACACACTGAGCACTGTTTGCAATTTTGGAGGCCACGCAAGGAGAAGGGCATCAAGAGACCAAAAAGAATCTAGAGAAAAGCCACCAAAAGGATGCATGGGATGGAGTGGAAAGAATATGACCAAAGACTGACACCACAGACACAGGGAGGACATGATATAGGTGCATAAAGGAAATATAAAGTTGCCCTGAACACGAAGGATGGACAGGACAGAAAGGGGTAATGGTAGCATCCTGGGGGAACCAACTACTCCTTGGATCTGCAAAAGTATACCTATATATAGAGAACTGTTATAGGTCCATGGAATGGAACACTGGAATAAGGGTTGGAATAGAAAACCCCAAAGGCATTCAAAAGTACGCAGGGCAGATGGGGGAAGAGTCAAGAAGGCAATAGTAATGGCTGATAGAACACTGTATGTGCTTAAAGAGCAGACTAGATAGGTTTGCTGTCTTCTGCTGCCAAGCAAATGTAATGTAATCTGAAAGACAGTGTCATTGAGGTTGTGACAGCAAGGGCAAGTGTGTGTGTGGGAATCAGCTGTTTGAGTCCACAAGGCTGTGTCAGCAAAGAGAAATGAGTATAGGAATCAGATTTGTAGATTTGTAAGTCCAAACATGGAACACTGCTGTTTGAGTCTATAATGTGAAGGACCAAGCCATTTGAGGTTAACATGCCCTTGCAAGAAAGTCAGTCAAGAAGTACGTTTACTAAAGGATGGGATGTAAAAATACAGAAGAGGTAGTTATCTAAGTGGATTTTCCTAGTCTTAACTGTACTAGTGACCAGCTGGGAACACTATTTTCACCCATGTATAATTTAACAAGAATTTTATTTATGCATTTTTAATTGCTAACATTGCACCACCAACTGTCTATCAGTGTGAGTATTTCTAAGACAGGTACTGCGATCCAAGAAGTGAAAGAGACAGGACTAGGCTTAAGCCAAGTTTTAGAAAATGAATGAATGCTTGGATTGCATTGTTCTATCAAGGATTCATGTGAGCTCATTTTACTATTGTACTAGTAATGTTACAGTAGGTAAGGTGCTTTATATTTAGACCCTTTGATGAGACTTTGGCAGTGATTATCTGAGTGATGGCAGAATGGCAGTGACCACGAGGACCAGGACTGAGTTTTATGTCCACCTGTTTCAATTCCGCCCCTAGCACACCTTACACTTATTCCCCTCTAACCACTCCCACTCATCTGTAACCACTCCCACTCATCACAATCAATCTTCTTTAATCCCTCATTAACAGGGCCCACCCTAACACTTTAACCCTCTCCAGTCCCTTACTACAACTTACCTCCAAATTCTCACTACAACTTATTTATTAAGCCACTCACTCTATTCTGAACAAATAGCACTTAATCACCCTATAATGCCTCCACATACTTGTAACACACCTCCAAAATCAAATCCTATTTCCTACCTCATACCTCCACTTATTATTCTCTACCTTCTCACATTCTATGAATACCAACACCTCCCTACCACACACTTCCCTAGATATACTACCATTACTACTAATCCAGCCTATTACTACCCCACCCCTCATCTAACACCTCTAATGCAAAACCTCAACATCCCATTCCTGCTTCATATATTAACCCCAGGACTAAAAACTATCACAAACTCTTGTTAAAACTCCAGAAACTTGTTATTAGACTGCTACCTAACCTCATAGTAGATGGTGACATCCATCCTAACCCAGGCCTAATCCCACTTGCTACTATAAACCCCACAAATAACCTTACTAGCCTACGAAACTCAAATAATGCCACCAACTCATTATTAGTGTGTCATCTAAACATTAGAAGTATAAACAAGAAAATTTACTATTTACATGCCTTCCTGGATGTCCACTCCTCTGATGTTTTATGCCTTTCCGAAACCTGGCTCAAACCTACTACCACTGATAATGAAGTTATACCCCCAGGTTACAATACAGTACGGCTTAATCGTATCTCAAAAAAAGGAGGGAGGGTAGCCATCTTATATAAATCCACTCTTGAAGTATCCAGAACTAGTAATCCAAATATCTAAGTCACTAACAATGCAGAAATACTCATCACAAAAGTCCAAATCAACAAACGCAAATCTATAAACATTGTTTGTATCTACATTCCCCCAGGTGACAACACAAATACCTTGCAGAGTATTCTCCAATGGCTGTCTACTAACTGCTCCCAGGAAACTATTACTCTCGGAGAAGTTAATATCGATTGGTATACTTGCTCTGCAGACCTCCCATCGACCCATATAAATTTGCATGGCATCTCTCAGTTAATCTAATCACCTACCAGAATTAATAAACCCAACAATAAGGAAAGTATCCTTGACTGGATATTAATAAACAATCCACCGCAGCTATACCAAGCAAGCACCCTACCTGAAGACTTTAGTGATCACTCCCTCACCTATATAATCAGAAAAAGAAATTACATCCCTCATCAATCTACCTTCAAAACCACTAGAAGTACTAAGAACCTTATTCAGACTAATTTCCAGAATGAACTTAACTCATGCAACTGGTCCAACCTAACACTACTTCCTCTATGAAGCAGTCTCATACTTTAACTCTGCATTTCTTGCTATCCTTGACAACCATGCTCCCAAACGTACTATTAGAACCAATAACAAATGATACAAGACAAAAGATTATTAGCAGAAACAAAGTGTGGACCACCTGGAGAACCACTAAATCCCCAAAAGACCCCCTCTTATATAAACAGGTGAGGAATGATACTAAGAAGGCTATTATATTAGATAAAAAGAAATACTACTTCAATCTACAACAAAAGCACCAAAACCAGCCACAAAAATTCTGGTCAGGCATTAACAAACTACTCCACTCAGGTCAGTCAACTACCCCTACCCCCCTAACTACACTCCAACAACCTCCTAAAATTGTTGCCAATACCTTTAATACTTTCTTTACTGAAATAGTGCAATCCCTAGCCAACAAACTATCTAAAAATACCCTAACTACCACCAATCCCACACCTGGTAATAAAATCCCCTTCAAGCTTGATCCAGTACCAACATCTTTTATTAAGTCCTTACTGAAAAAACTGAAACCCACCACCCTCTCAGCAGCCCTACTACCTGCTGAATATCTCCAAAAAACTGCTAAGGAAATAGCATACCCCATTTCAATTTTAATCAATAGAACAATTCTCGAAGCCTATATCCCCTCCATCTAGAAAAATCTCCCACATTATTCCTCTACACAAAGGGGGAAAATCCACAGAAAGTACAGTTGTGTACCTACCATAAATGTAGATGTTCGAGTGTATTCACTGATGCAGTCATTACAATTGGGTTATCCTGCTAGCAGGCTACCCTCAGTCGGCCTGAATTCCAAAGTCTAGGTCCGGCGTCAGTTGCTGTCGCCTCTTCCCTGACGTCAGTGCGCCAGGGGTATAAAAGATGCAGCCAACGCCATTTTCTTCAGTTTTTCTTGCCCCAGATGTCAGGTACCCCATAAAATGGTAGGCTAAATTATGCCAATAAGCATGCATGCACAAAAAACAACTTTTCCTTCATCTACAAGCAAATACACCACATAGGTTGTATAGAGTAGAAAAGTACAGATAGGTCCCAGCAAAGAAAAAAGGGGGGATGGTGGGAGGGTAACCTGGACTGCAACAATGAATACACTCGAACATCTACATTTATGGTAGGTACACAACTGTACTATGTTCATCGTGTTTCACTGTTGCAGTCATTACAATTGGGTTGAATCCCAAAGCTAAGGTTGTGAGGCTGGAGCTAAATAGGATTAGGAGAGGCTATCAGGCCCTGCAGAACTGCAGTGGCAAAGCCTGCCCTGGATTTAGAGTAAAGAGGTAAGTGATAGTGCTTTGTAAGGTATGCACTGAACTCCAAGTTGCAGCCTCTAACATGTCTTTGGTTGGTACTCCTCTGAGGAAGGCTGCTAAAGTGGCTGCTACTCTGGTTGAATGTGGCCTAATGCCCTTAGGCACTGATTTGCCATGCTGTGAATAGCAGAAATGAATGCAATGGCCTATCCACTTTGAAATAGTCTGTTTTGAGATAGGCTTTCCTTGTGATGCTGCAGCATATGCCACTAGAACTTGTTCAGTCTTTCTGAAAGCTTTGGTTCTGTCCAAATAGAAGTGTAGCTGTCTGTAAATGTCCAAAGTAAGCAGAATTCTTTCACCCTTATTCTGTGGGTTTGGATAAAAAGTAGGCAAATGAATTGTTTGGTTAAGGGCCACACTGGACACTACCTTAGGCATAAATGTAGGGTTTGTCCTCAGCAAAACCCTGTCAGGATGGAAAATGATAAAAGGTTCCACAGCCATGAGTGCCTGTAACTCTGAGACTCTTCTAGTGGAAGTTACTGCTAGGAGCAGAGCTGTTTTCCAGGATAAGAATTTTATGTCAGCTGCAAAGGCTGGCTCAAACGGAGGCAATGTGAGTTTTTCCAAGACATAGTTGAGGTCCCATGCAGATATTGGTGCTCTCCTTGGAGGTCTTATGTTTTTGGCCCCTCTGAGGTACTGCCTTAGTAATGGATGAGAAAAAACAGGTGGTTCTGTACTGTAATGAGCTGAAATGGCACAGGCATGAATTTTAATTGATGAAAAGGAAAGGCCTTTATCCAGCATCTCAGTTAAGTATTACAAAATCTGAGGAATATTTGGAACTATCGTTGCAATACCTTGTGCTTGGTTCCAAGCGCAGAATCTCTTCCATTTGTCTGCATAAGATTTTATGGTGCTAGGCCTCCTGGCCTCCAAAATAACATCCATCACTGCTTTAGAGAGAGGTGTGTCTTGAGAGGCTACATTATCTGCCATGCTGCCAGGTTTAAAGTCTGGAGTTGGCTGTGCAGTATTTGACTGTCTTGTTGGGTTAATAAGTGAGGAATTTGAGGTAATGTCCAGGCTGGGCAGTGAGACAAGCTCTTTAGGATTGCGTACCAGTGCTGGCGGAGCCAGTCTGGGGCAATCAGTATCATTTTTGGTTTCTCTTGTCAGACCTTGAGGAGTACCTTGGGGAGGAGAGGCAGAGGAGAAAAGGCATATACTGTTAGATATGTCCAGCTGAAAGAGCATCCACTTTCCATGCTTGCTTGTGATAAGTCCTTGTGCAGAATCTTTGTAGTTGGTAGTTGTGAGGGGAAGCAAATAGGTCTATGTCCCGGGCATCCCCAGGTCCTTGTTATCATGGTGAAGACTTGCGGATCCAATTTCATGGGGATCCATTAGGTTTCTGCTTAGTTCGTCTTCCAGAGTATTTGTCCTTCCTGGCAGGAACTGAGCTGGCAGATGTACTTGGTAGGTCAATGCTGTGTCCCACAAGTTTATGGTTAGCCTGCAGAGGGGGTAGGAATGTGTGCCTCCCTGCTTGTTTATGTACCACATGACTGTAGTATTGTCCGTCTTTATTAGTAGTTGTCCTGGATGAAGTAGATCCTTGAAGGCTGTCAGGGCATTCTGAACAGCTAGCATCTCTTTTTGATTGATATGTAGATGTATTTGACTTGCGGACCATGTGCCCTGAATACATCTTCCTGCCATATGGGCCCCCCAGGCGTAATCTGATGCATCTATTGTCAATGTCTTCCTGGCTGTGGGAAAGGTGAATGGCTGTCCCATGTTGTGGTGACAGGCTTTTGCCCACCATCAAAACTCCTGTTTCAGGCAGGGAATGAGGGTAATTATTGTTTCCAGGCTGTGGCAATGTTGAGTCCAAACACCTTTTAGATACCATTGAAGTTTCCTCATATGCAGTCTTGCATATGGAATTAGCAGAATGCAGGATGCCATGAAACCAAAGGCCTGCAGAATTTTTCTTGCAGATAACTGGGTCTTTGTTGCCAACATTTTGAAATAAGTAGTCAGTTGTCTGTGTTTGTCTGGCGTGAGATAAGCCATCTGGGCAGTTGTATTTAAGCTTGCGCCCAGGAATATTAGCTCTTGAGAGGGTACAAGTTTTGATTTCTTCTCGTTTACTGTGTACCCTAGGCTTGTCAGTAATCTTTTTACAAACGCCAGATGCTGTAGTAGAATGTCCTTGTTCTCCACTTGAATAAGGCAGTCATTCAAGTAAGGATATATCTGTATTCCTCTTTGTCTGCAAAATGCAATTACTGGTGCCAGGCACTTTGTGAAGACCCTGGGCACAGTAGATAAGCCAAAGGGCAGTGCAGAGAATTGGTAGTGCATTGAGCCAGCTTTGAATCTGAGGTATCTTCTGCATGTTTGTCTGATTAGGACATGCAGGTATGCCTCTTTTAGATCTAAAGTCACAAGCCAAGCCTTCTTGCCCAACATGGGCAGAAGCTGCTGTAGAGTCAACATTTTGAATTTTGGAATAACCAGATATGTGTTTAGAATAGATAGGTCCAGTATTGTTCTCCAGGCTTTGTCTTTTCTGGGTACCAAGAACAGTCTTGAATAGAATCCTTGTCCCTGCTCTTGCTCTGGTACTTGTTGAATGGCCCTCATGTCCATGGGGGATGAAACTTGTTTTTGTTCCTCTGCCCATTGATTGCGTGGCAGGTCTGGCCTACCATTTTGCCTTGGCAGGGTGTGAAAGTGGAACCTGTAGCCTTGTGAAACTATATTTAGAACCCATTTGTCCTGGGTGATCAAGTGCCAATTTTGTGAAAAAAGTGCTAGTTTCCCCCCCCCAAAGGGGCTGCCAAAAGATAAGTGCTTGGTGCTGGAAGTGGAAAGTCATTGAGACTGTTTCCTGTATGGCTGTGATTTTTCCTCTCTGCTCTTGGAGGTAGAAGCACCCCATTGTTTAGGCCTGTATGAGCCTTGGGGCTGTGATCTGCCTCTGGGCCATCTGTATCTGCCCCTTTGTGGTCTATCTGACACTGGATAGGACCAATTTTTTGTAGGCCAGTTCCTGCTAAATCTGGGAGGCTGTACCTGCAAGAAATCCTTGACTGTTTGCATAGATTTAGCTTTGTCCTCCATTTTCTTCAACACCTCTTCTGCTTTAGCACCAAACTAAGTAACATGCTGTAAAGGAGCGTCTAATAGTTTTGCTTTAACATGGTCTGGCAAATTTTGTTCTTTTAACCAAGCATGCCTCCTAATGACAGAACCTGTAACAGCGGCCCTACAGGAGGCCTCATGATAATCAAAACCACATTGCAAAGTATGCTTTCCAACTTGTTCAGCTGTGTGCAATAAATCCTGCATTTTTTTATTGTCTGTACATTCTGTATTTGCTGACATTTTCTGTTTAAACAAAGACATAAGATATTGCTGATACTTAAGCATATGAAATTGGCAATTTAAGGCTCTTACAGCCAAGGTAGCAGAGGTATAAATCTTTTTGCCCCATCTATCTAGGGCCCTAGAATCCCTATCAGAGGGGATAGGGTTTTTTGCAGTAGAAGCCTTGACCCCTTTGGGACCCTGAGAGATGGTTTCTGGGTCAGCTGCAAGGTTCTTATAGAGAAATTTATGTGAATCAGGAACCCTATAGTATCTGTCTGGCTTAACACGGGCTGGTGGTAAAGTGTCTGGAGAAAGACTGGACTCTGAAAATACATTATCTACAATGTCTAAAACAGGCGGGATAGCAAGGGGCCTGTGCTGGGGTAATAAAAGGAAGTCTCTGAGCCTTTTCTTGGATTCTGAGTAGTCTTGGCTCTCCCAGTAGAAATGCTCCCTCGTAGTATGCAGTGCTTCTCCAAAAGAATAATCCTCAGGAGGAGAGGCTGAAGGAATACATTCTTCAGCATCCAAATCCTGATAGGGAGGAATAGAGTAATCCTGTTCACAGGAGGAATCAGAAGAAATGGAAACCTGGTCTGAAGATTCATAGTGTAACTCTTGCCTAGGCCTCTTTTCAGGAGGTGGATGGGAACCCCTGATCAAAGTAACAAGGTCTTTGGACATTTTAAGCATCTGTTTTTTAGGCATGGAGGCCTGTCCAGGTGAATGCTGTACTTGTTTCTTTGTCTTTAGAGCTGCATTAGTCTTTGCCTTTGTAGCTGAAGTAGGTTTCACATATAACTGTGTAGGCCTGAAAACACCCTCAGAAGCAGATGCCTGTTCAGCAGCTCCGGATCCATCTGAGGGAATAGTTTCCGAGTGTCCAATACCTTGAGTTTCCAGAGGCCCAGTCAGCTCCACGTGGGAGTCGGAAGCGGCCTGTGGCTCTGAGGTAGTGGGCGTCAGGGGCTGCGAAAGCGCCTCACTGAGAACCGGCAACAGGCCTAGAAAAAGCCTCGTCGTTGGTTTTGGATCTCGGATGCCTGTCCTTTTCTTTTCGTTTTTTGTAAACTCCTGTAGTCGGCTGATCTGACGGCATTATATAATTAAATCTTCTGCCAAAATAATGGAATGCAAAATCGTACCAACGCTTAATAGTGCGTTGGTTAAATCTAGCACAAAACTGACAACTAGCAACGTTATGGTCAGGGCCTAGGCAAGGAATACAGTAAGAATGAAAATCCTTATGAGGTATTTGCTTCCCACAAGAAATACAGTTATTAACTTTTTCTGACACCGGTCTGGAGCAAGAAAAAAGTTTCCCCAACGGGGTATTTAGCTTTAATGAAGACTTCGGATCTGAAATTCGGATTTGAAAAACTTCAGGAGTCGGCCGACCGGCACTTGCGAACTGCTTTTGCTTCGGGCACCGCACAGCAAGAAAGACTGAAGAAAATGGCGTCGGCTGCATCTTTTATACTCCTGGCACACTGGCGTCAGGGAAGAGGCGACAGCAACTGATGCCAGACCTAGACTTTGGGATTCAGGCCGACTGAGGGTAGCCTGCCAGCAGGATAACCCAATTGTAATGACTGCAACAGTGAAACACAATAAACATCTTTCAAATTACAGGCCTATAGCCATTCTATCTCCTTTTTTCTAAATTAATAGAAAAATGTATTTATAAGCAACTTCTTGCCTATCTGAATCAAAACTCTCTCCTAGCCCCCACCCAGCATGGATTTAGACCCTGCCACAGTATGACCTTAGCCCTTCTCTCCTTCTCTAATACGATAAATCAAAACTGTAATAATAACAAGCTCTCCTCTGCCCTCTTCCTAGACCTATCCAAGGCATTCGATATGGTAAACCACCAGCTACTCTTAGACACACTAAAATCACTCCCCATAAATAACCTAACAATAAATTGGTTTCACTCTTACCTAAGTGACAGACAACAAGCTGTAATATGGAAAGAGAATCTATCATCCCCTTTACCAGTCACCCTTAAGGATCTATACTGAGTCCCCTCTTATTCTCCTTACTCATTAATGACCTACATAAAGTCATCCCAAGTGCAACTTGTATTCAGTACGCAGATGATTCCACCTTAATCTGCTCCGCCACCTTCCCCTCAGATCTACAAGCTTCATCACAAATCACTTTCAACCAAGTAGAGAACTGGCTCAAAGGACGCAGACTACTACTAAACCCAAACAAAACCAAACTATTGCTCTTCTACCCCACTCGCAAGATCTCCTCACCACCTCTCACAACACATCCAACAATGGTACCATAATTTCCCCAGAACCTAGCACTAAACTACTGGGAGTAATCATTGACAATAACCTTAAGTTCAATGCTCACATAGACAAAACTATTAAAACAGTCAACAAAAACCTAGGCTCTTTATATAGGATTAAGCAATTCCTAACCCCATCTACTAGAACTGTCATTGCCCATACACATCTGCTATCAACCCTTCTTTATGCCTCAACCATCTTTGCTAACCTATCCACATCAAATCTCAATAAATTGAATAGCTGCTACAATAATATTGCCAAATTTGCCACAGGGTCAGTTTTTAGAACCTATCACTGTGTTAACCTCCAATCATTAGGCTGGCTAGAATTACCCAACCAACTGCAATATACCCAACTAATAACTATACATAAAATTCTCTACAACCCAGACAGTACACCTGTACTGAAAAACATTATCACCCCCTACAGTAACCTAAGGACTCTTCACTCTTCCAACAAAGTACTAGTGCAGGCTGTTAGAATCAACAATTCAGCAGGTACTGCTCTAACTCTGTCAGAAAAAAACTGGAACCTTCTTCCTGCAGAACTCACCAATGACCCCTCCTTACCCCAATTCAAAAAATCTCTTAAGAAATACCTGAAAATGCATTGGCTTTGTCCCTGCACAAACCCTGACTAAACCCCACACAAACAGAATCTGTAAATGTGAACCTTATCACAAGATTATATCTGTGAGCCACTAACCGTTTACAATTTTGTTAATTTCTCTCCTACGGAAAGAATGAAAAAAAAAAAGAAATTTTCTATTTTCTTTCTTAGATACTAACTAGCAACCTATCCTGTGTGTATGTGACTTAAATTTTTACCTGTCTATATATATTGTTAAAATGTGTATGTGACTTGAAATTGTTCCTGTCTATATATATTTTTTTAAAATGTTCATTTTTTGTAATAATTCACTGTAATAATGTTCACTGTAGTTATACTTGTAATTAGTAATGCAGTAATGTACACCTGGAGCTTTTCTCCCCGGGCCTCCGCTGAAAATGGACCTGTATCCAGTCGGACTTTCCCAGTTAACAAATGTAAAATAAAATAAATAAAATACATAAAAATTCTTCTCTCACACTGTCCATACATCCATTCCTCCATCCATCTTTTGACTGGACACCTTGGATTCCTCTTGCCTACTTCTTGACTCTCTCAGATCTTCAATTCCAAAATATCTTCTGAATTTCTACATGTGCATACAACCACCATAATCTGTTCTCCTTGACCATCTCTGTAATTACGGCTAGAGTGGCTTCTGCTCTGACATCCACTTTTCTTGGTCTGTCCGACAGTATGCATCCCGCTACACATTTCAAGCCTCCTCAGCTGCTCTGTCTTTACATCTCAGATTGCTGTGCCACACAGAAGCATTGGTTGTAACACTGTTTTGTACACTTTTCAACTTTTTCAGTATTCTACTGTCACATACTACCATTGACACTGCAGTACCTCTGATTCTAGCTTGGACTTCTCTTCAACCACAACTCTTAGATAATGGAAATTCTTAACCTGTCTCACCATTCCTTTTCTATCTTAATATTATGCGGTTTCTGATCTCCCCCGTTTGCTGCTATGATCTCTGTATTGTCTATGCTTTATTTCATCCCACGTGCCTTCAGTTTTACATTCTAGTCTCCTATCATTTGCTGAAGGTCCTGTTGAGAGTCTGCTTGTAGTGTCACATCATCTGTGCAAAGCAGTTCTGTGGATCTGTCCTGTCCGACCTGTTTGCTGTTGTAATCCATCACCAATATGAAAAGGAGTGGGTTAGAATTGAACCCTAATGAATATCCTGCTGGGAACCCCAGTCTGAACACTATTTGCACTTTTGTCACTGGGTCCCTTTACATAGCCTGCATTAATTCTACAACTGTATCTGAGACTTTGAACCTTCACAGGATTGCCCAAATCAGCTTTTGTGGGACATAGTCGTTTGTTTTTTTGGTGTCTATGAATGCCCAGTTGGACTCTTTCCTGACATTCAATCCACTGCAAGCATCAGATTGTTTATGAATGTGAAAGTATGGGACAGCAGGGGTGGTATGGGCCTAGGGTGTGATTATGTATGGGTTATATGGTAACACTCTGAACTCTGGAGTACATTTGTATGGGAAAAGAGGACAGTAGTCAATGAGAAGTGGGTACTGGAATATGGGGTGTGGTCTTATGAATGACATACCGAGCATACAAAGTATGTTTGATGCGCAACAAGCAACAAAGGCTTGGTTGATGCATCAGGGTGGTACTATGGTGTGGAAGATTTAGTAGCATGAGCTGCAGCAGATGAGGAATGGTTGTGACTAGAGAGTGCATTTGGCAAGCCTAGTACAAAGGTAGAAGTAGTGAACAGGCAGTACCGAGGATGAGTATGTGCTGAGGAAGAGTATGTGGAGAAGAATGTGCTGAGGAAGAGTATGTGGAGGAGGATGTAGTGAGGAAGAGTATCTGGAGAAACAAGAGTATCTGGAGAATCATTGCTGGAGCCTTCCTGTGTCCTGACAGAGTGCTCTTCAAACTATCTGGAGATATACAGAGCTAAGTATATTTTTCTGGCACTTCAGAGTTGTGTACTGTTAATTGTTGTTTGACTAATTTTATATCATTGCTGGCTGACTTCAGAGTTGTGCACTGTTATTTTTGCTTCACTGGTTTTTCAGTTCTCTGCTGAAGGTGTTGGTTTTCCTCTACCCACCCTCCCTATTTCTGTCTTGTTGTTTAAATTTGGAGGCTCTTGCAGTTGCCCGCCCTCACTGTAGATTTGATCTAGGACACTCCCCCAGTCCCATCTCTTTACCTCATTCTACCTAATAGACTCCTTCTGTACTTGTTTTTAGTAATTTTTAATTTAATTGCATTTTTTTTAAAACTGTTTGGTCTAACATTGCTACATACTCAAGTGTGCTAGCTTGCACTGCATTTGAATTGTTTTTACTGCTGTTTTAGCTACTTTTCTGTATATGTATATATATATATATATATATATATATATATATATATATATATATATATATATATATAAATCTAAGCCTGTTTCCTACCTTTCCTGTAACTAGTGTAGTCCAGATTCAGATTTGCTGTATCCAGGATTGTATGTAAACTTCTGAGTCCCCCCAAGCTTTCTGTGTTGGAGGGAAACCTTCTAGCTTATCAGTGGGAGTGGTAAGCACTAGGTAACCTATCTACCACATAAGGAATGGTTCTGGCACAGAAATTGTAGTTACTGGCCGTTTGGGCAGTTTTTCCATCTCTCAACTTTCTGATTTAAAAGCTCACATTTGCACTTGTTTCCCCTTTTCCTGTAACTAGTTTAGTCCAGATACAGATTCTTAGTTTTAGCACTTGAATTTGCTTATTCGTGATCAGCACTTGTTCAGAACTTGTTGTAAGCACTAAACAAACTACTAATTACTACAGCACGCAACCTTCCTCATTACCTAGAGGAAAACAGTTTTGGTACTCACTTTCCTCACTTATCTAGAGTAAAATAGTTTTTTTATTCAGGCATGTCCAATGGTCAGCTCCCAGTGTTCTCTCCTGTCTATCTGATGAATCTGGGCATCTTGGGGCAATGTAGAAATTGCCTCATGTACACAGACAACCATCTCCTCCTACCACCCAACACTACAATCTGTGAGAGATGCACTTATCTAGCCAAACTGGAGGTAAATCTCTCTCCAACCAAGACTGAACTTGACAGTCAAGAGGAGAAGGTAAACACTTGCACCACACCACACTCATCACATAGTCTCACTAAATCTACACCACCAAAATCCACACATAGAAACACAAAAACATTTGTGGAGGCTCTCAATAATAATCTGCTCAAGCAACAGAGACCTCCAAAGCAGAAATGCAAGCCACCTCCACCCCCAACACTACCCAAATGACACATAGCCCACAGACTCAGTGTGCCACTCAACCACAGCCAATAAGGCAAAACAATGTACCCAACACACTAGTCATAGGTGACTCTATAGTCAGGCACACTGATGTCCCACTCACCAGGCTAAACAAGGAGAAGGTTACTATCAGCTGCCTGTCGGGTGCCAGGATCCGCCACATAACCCATGCACTCAGGTCACTCCACAACAAGTACAAATATGACTCTGTCATTGTCCATGTTGGTGTGAACGACCTGAGATGTACCTCCCTGGACTACATGAAAACAGACATGGAAGAGCTCTCCGATCTTGTAGCCCAGGCAGGTATGACCCTAGCCCTGAGTAGCATTCTGCCATCACCCAGAATGATGCCGCAGTACAAGAACAAAGTGATTGACTTCAACAATTGGCTAAGCTTCTGGTGTCATTTTAAAGGGATCCAGTATCTGTCTGCCTGGGATGACATGGTCGACAGACCACGATGCTTTGACAGAGATGGCCTGCACCTGTTACCCCTGGGATTCCGGATACTGGCTAAGGTTCTTGCTGCCCCTATAGTGCCTTTTTTAGGCAAGGCTCAAATGACAAATTCACCACCATAACAGGAATAGGCAAGCAAAAACTGAGGGTGATGCTACTCAATGCTAGAAGTCTAAATCTCAAAATGCACTCACTCGAGACACTCCTTAAAATGGAGAACATGGATATCTGTGCAGTGACTGAGACCTGGTTCAAGGCTCCATAGAGCACCCTTGCACTACCAGGCTATAACTCATACCACACTTTTCGGCCATGTAACCTGGACCGGAACACCAAAGGCAAAGGTGTGTCCATATTCATTAAGGATATTCACACCTCAGCATGATGCAGCTGAGGTTATCCAAGTGCAACTAACTCTGGGCAAAACTGCAATCCAAATTGTAGCTTGCTACAGATCCCCCACCATGCCCCAGGATTCCCACTCCTCTTTTCTTGATGTACTGAAAAATATTAGGGTTCAACCAAACACCCTAATAATAGGTGATTTCAACTACCCCACCATTAACTGGGAAAACTACTCATGTACCAACACTTTCCCTCAATGCTTTCTGGAATTCATAAACTCCAATGCCCTGGATCAACCTATCTACACCCCCCACCAGGGGCAACAATATCCTAGATCTAGTCATTACCAACATGAGTGACTGGTGTTCCACACCTGAAGCCAACGCCTCATTGGTCCGATCCAACCATAAGCTAATTACCCTAGATATCCACATCCTGCCCCTACCCCACCCCTTAAGGAAACCATGGTAAAAAATTTCTCCAAAGTCAACTTCATGCTTCTTAAGACAGAAGTGTTGAACTTCATGACACCCATGCAGATGGACAATACAGTTACGACTACAGAATCCTACACAATTGCACTTATAAGCACTTACGCGAGTGCATGGATCGTGCTATCCCAAACAGAACCAAGACGCTATCCTCCCAAAAAAGGAAGCCAATCTGGTGGTCCCCTGCCATAAACAAACTGTACAACAAAAGGAAGAAACTGTTGCGAAAAGAGTAAAATCCCATGAGTGGAGGAGCTCCCAGGTCAGCCTCGGTAAGAAGCTGTGATCCCTAATAAAATCCTCCAAAGCTAGTTAGGAAAACAAAATTGCCACTGATTCTATAGACAACCACAAAGCATTCTATAGCTATGTCAACCTATGAACCTATGAGAAGAATGTGCTGAGGAAGAGTATGTGAAGAAGTTATCCTAAGGAAGAGTATGTAGAGGTGGATGTGCTGAGGAAGAG
The DNA here is from genome assembly GCF_019279795.1 of Protopterus annectens. Classification (NCBI taxonomy): domain Eukaryota; kingdom Metazoa; phylum Chordata; order Ceratodontiformes; family Protopteridae; genus Protopterus; species Protopterus annectens. The sequence goes on along the minus strand of NC_056730.1, from coordinate 714,183,861 downwards.
TATGTGGAGGAGGATGTGCTGAGGAAGAGTATGTGGAGGAGGATGTGCTGAGAAAGAGTATATGGTGGAAGATGTGTTGAGGAAGAGGATGTGGAGGAGGATATGCTGAAGAAGAGTATGTGGTAAGAAAGACACATTCTGGCTAGGCTTATAGATGCCCTCGAGCAGATAGCCTAGTATGAACCTATGAACCTAAGAGTGTATGGTGGAGGCTATGCTGAGGAAGAGGATGTGTGTGAAGGAGGATGTGCCGAAGAAAATTATGTGGTAGAGATTACTCTGAAGAACAGCTTGTGGAGGGGGATGTGCTGAGGATGAGTACATGGAGGAGGTTGTGCTGAAGAAAAGTATGTGGTGAAGGTTATGCTGAGGAAAAACACGTGGAAAAGGATGTACTGAGAAAGACTATGTGGGGGATGTTACTCTGAGAAAGAGTATGTGAAAGAGGATGTGTTAAGGAAGACTATGTGGGGGATGTTACGCTAAGAAAGTGTATGTAGAGGAGGATGCACAAGTTAAGTGAAAGCATGACAGATGTGCTGCGAGAAGAGTGAGCTGAAGAGGGTGAAAGAAGAGTCATGGGTTGGCAGAGTTCCTACAGAACTGATGTTCAAGGGTAAGATTGACTAGCACTGCTATTAATGTCTACATGTTATGTAGTGTACGTTATAGGGATTCTAGTATCCAGCACACCTATCACACATGTGATGTCAGGATTCACTATACTCTCATCATGAGGTAATACATGTTTGAGCCCTTGGCCAATTCCATTAAAAGGGCAATCACTTTGCTTGGGCCAAAAAGGGGATACCAAATGGATCTAAGGTAATTGTTTTTGAATCTTTTGGAGTACCTTGAGAATCTTTAGAAAGGGTGGAAATGCATATAAGAACATTCCTGTCCAAGGGAATGATAGACCGTGTGTTTTCTAAGCATAGCTGCAAGAATGTCTTTAACTGAAATGTTTTCCAGGTGTCTGTTTTGAAAGGAGGTGAAGAGATCTACTTGAGGTGTTCCACACATCTGGATCAAGACCATCTTTCCACTGTGTCTATGAAACATTCCAGGAAAACGCTTTATAAAGAGGGTGTGAGGAAGGACTTTTGAAGGTTCAATTTGAAGTCCAGGTGGTAAAGGAGGGATGCAATCTTATCTAAAGACTCAAAGAACTTGGGTACAGAACCTGCACAAATCAGAAGTTATCTAAGTAAGGAAAAATATATGTTCCTAGGGTTCTGTAATAGGCAAACACTTGGGCCAGGTACTTTGTAAACAAATGAGGTGCAGTGGATAGCCCAAAGGGTAATGCAGAAACGGACAATGTAAGCTAGATGCAGCACATCTCAAAAATGTCCTAAAATTGGGAGCAATAGGAATATGATGATAACTATCCATAAGATCTAATGTCACCATGAAACAGTAGTCTGGAAATAACACTAGGACCAATTGGAAGGTGAGCATTTTGAATTTGGGAACTTTTAGAAAGGTGTTTAGAAAGAACAAAGCTAGGAAATGTCTCCAGAAGTGCTCTTTTATTTGGTACAAAAAGATTCTGGAGTAACATCCTTTGCCTGTTAGTAACACAGGCATTGGTTCTATGTCCCCTCCTTCTGCCATGTTATAGACCACTGGAGAAAACAGTTCTGTCTGGTCTGGTGGGTATGGGGAATTCCTCTGAATGGAGGTGGATTTTCGATCCATTTCCAAGTGCATCTTCTCCAAATTATTCTCAGAACCCATGTGTCTGAGACTATTTTCAGCCAGGCTGCAGGACTTAGAGAGAGCCTGAGGGAAGAAGGAAGACAAGGAAGAGCGGGATTGGGATATGGGTACTCTGTGATTCTGCAGTGTCATTCCTTTGAATGCGATTGATCCTTTTTCAGAAAATAGCCTCTTTTTTTTGGTTTTGAAGAATCAGGCTGCTGCCATTTCCATTTGGACTCGTGACTTTTGTTTGCCTGGGATTTTTATTTGTTCTTCCCCTTGAAGAAAGGCACATTGTTTGGGGAGAATTTTGGTACATGAAACATCCTAGATATCCCATGCATTAATTTGCCTCTATCATCTCACTGTTTGAGAAGCTGGGTAACAGAGAGCCCAAACACCAGTTCAGATCTTAAAGGTGCTTTCAAACTTTCAGCTTTTAAAAAATCAGAGAAGTTCTGATTACATAACCAAGCATTCCCTCTTAATGCAACAAAAGAAGCAGCATTTCTTGACACTGTATCTGCATATTCAAGCACACCTCTCAAAGCATGTTTTGACTCCCAAGTCAGATTAGAAACAATTTCATTCATTTCAGACTTCTGCTTTGCAGGTAAGGATGCAGAAAAATCATCCAAACTGTGTGCACACTGCAAAATAAATTTCCACATATAGCATTGATAATTTAACATTCTAAAGTTCAGATTGCTAGAAAGGGACATCCTTTTGCCCTGAAGATCTAACCATTTTCCCTTTTTTTGAGGGTGTGTTGGATTAGATGATGTCAAAGACTTTTCATCTAAACAGGCAGATGGGGAAACCGTAGCTGGGTCATCAGTCAAAATGAAAATGAGGCCTGTCATACTCAAGGAGACCCTATATTATCTCTGATCCTTTTTAGGGACTGCTGGAATAGATACCGGTGCCTGCAGCCAACTCTGTAAACATCTTACAAGGCTGGTAAGAGACTGTGGATAGCCACAGAAGTGGGCATCTTGTCCTCTATAAGGTCATATATCATGGCAAGCTCTGGGGTAGTTCCCAACTGCTCCCAAACAAAAACATCAATAAATCTAGCAATCATCTGAGGCAAAGGGTTCATTTGTTTAGACTTAAGCTCAGGTTCACCTTCCAAAGAATTACAGTGACTGGACTCAGTGACAACTATAAAATTAGCATTATCTTCATCAGATTCTTTATCATTCTCTGAAACTAAAGAAAGGTCTCTAACCAAACTAGCGCTAGAGCCTTGTATGGGAGCACAGCCATCAGAATAAGCTGTCTGCAGAACACTCTTAACCAAGGAAACCACATCCGCTTTTTAAACAGCTATAATCTGATTGTCAGCTGTATGGTGAAGCTTCTGGTTGGTTTTCTTTTGAACTTCAGTACTAGATAAAATATCTGGGGAAAGTGTATTATGTCAGGCAAGGGGTCTCTCATCCCAGACAACTCCTGCACCTAAAAGTTTTGGTTCTCCCATGCCTGTACCAAGTACTGGAAAAGCTCCAGAAGAGGTGTCTAACTCACCTTCCATGCAAAAGGTAAGTCATATCCAAGCCTACAAGGGAACCCTCAACAAAGTCTGCTCTTCACTTTTTCCCTTAGAACTGTTCAAACTCTCAAAGTAATCACTCTATTCTCTTTCTAAAGCCCTGCACTTGCTCAGCTCTTATAAGGAAACACTAACTAACTAAAGCACTACACCCTCCTTGACTTCTCATAAGTATTAGACTCCCGATTGGTCCTTCCTGATCAAGTGAAAAATCTGTTCCCTTCCCTAATCTGATCAGTAAAAAAACAGTTCCCTATACTAATCTGGTATGTCCAAGGGTCAGTTTCAAGGTTACTCTCCAGTCCAGCTGGTGAATCTGGGAATTTTGAGGCAATGTTACAATTGCCTTATGTACACAGACAACCCTCTCCTCCTTCCAACAAACTCTAATAATGTGAGAGATGCAGTTACACAGCCAAACTGGAGGCAGAGCTCTCTCAACCCAAGACTGGCACAGTCAGTCAGGAGGAAAAGGTAACCACCCACACCACAAATCCAGTCTCACACAGACCTATTGCATCTGCATACTCAACACATAAACACACAAAAACATACTCGGAGGCTCTAAATAAAAATCTGCCTAAACAGCAAAGACGTTCTAAGCAGATATCCAAGCAACAGCCACCCCTCAACAATACCCATGAATCACATATCTCACAAAATCAGTGTGCCTCACAGTCACAGCCCTTAAGGCCAAACAACACACCAAATACACTTGTTATAGGGGACTCTATTGTCCGGCACACTGACTGAACAAGGAGAAGGTCACTGTAAGCTGCCCACCAACAACTATAGCAAACAGCTCGGGTATCAGCCACCACCTAGGAGCAGAAGTGTATTCACACAGCTCACAATAAGGCACCAATTCTTCAAGGATGATAAGATTTATTTTGCCCACTCACGTGTAGTGGATGAATTTCCTGTTCCAGTGCCCTTTTAATGTTAAATCCCCTGCTATAAACAATTTTAATTGTTTTGTCCTTGAAATTACTAAGGTCGGTCAAGTCCTGAAAAGATTTTAATTCCTTACTGATAATATTGGTAACATGTCCAATATTAGCACTGAATTGTGTGATAAATACAAATTGGCCATTGTTAAAGGCCAAAACCTCATCCCCAGTATGATTAAGGGATTCTAAACTCCCTTTGCCCAAAATAGGACTAAATCTGGTGCTTCTTGCTAGAAAAACTTCCTCCTTGACTGAATTAATCAAAGAGATGGGATAACCTCTTTCGAGAAACAGTGAAGTAAGCTTATCACACTCAATACTAAACTGCAAATCTTGGGAGGTCATTGAAACCTAACAAATTGTCCCTTCAAAATTCCTCTCTTTTGAAATCTAGGATGTGAACTATGGTAGTGCAAATAGCTGTTTGAGAAAGTGGGTTTCCGATAAATACAAGAATTAAACCCCTGCATTTCCTTGGTAAGTGTAATATCCAGATAGTTCAGAATTTTATCAGATACCTGATGAGTAAACTTTAAAAAGGTGGTTGTAGAATTAATATAGGATATAAATTCTTCTATACCATGAATAAGCCCCACCCAAAAAAATACAACTATCGTCCGAGAATCTAGTATAGTGAATCCAAGAATTCGCAAATTCACTATTAAGGACAAATTTTTTCTCCCATACTGACATAATAATGTCAGCATAGGTTGGAGCACAATTGGCCCCCATGGACACCCCAGTAATCTGTTGAAAGTACTCCCCACTGAAATAAATGAAATTGTTCTTCAAAACTAATTCTAACAACTCAAGAACCATGCAGACGTCATTATTAGTTACCCCAGGAAAATCCCAAAGTGCCTCTTCTCACTGTAAGCTGCCTGTCAGGTGCCAGGATCCGCCACATAATGGAAGCACTGAATGACCTGAGACGTACCTCCCTGGACTACATGAAAAGAAACATAGAGGAGCTCTCTGACCATGTAGCCCAGGCTGGTATGACCCTGACCTTGAGTAGCATCTTGCCCTCACCAAGAATGATGCCACAGTATAAAGACAAAATGATCAGTTTCAACAATTGGCTAAAGTATTGGTGTCAGTCAAAGGGGATCCAGTGTCTGTCAGACTGGGGTGACATGCTCGACAAGCCACATTGCTTCGCTAGGGACAGCTTGCACCTGTCACCCTTAGGCTTTCGTATACTGGCCAAGGCTCTTGCCACCCCCATAGTGCCTTTTTTAGGCAAGGCTCAAAGGACAAACCCACCTCCATAGACAATCCAAGGATAAAAAAACTAAAGGTAATGCTACTCAATGCCAGAAGTATAAACCTCAAGATGCATGCACTCGAGGCTCTCCTCAGTATGGAGAAAATCGATGTCTGTGCAGTAACAGAAACCTGGTTCAAGGCTCCAGAGAGCACCCCAACACTACCAAGTTATAACTCATACCATGCGTTTCGGCCCCAAAACTCGGACCGAAGCACAAAAGGAGGGGGAGTATCTATATTCATCAAAGATACCTACACCTCCAGGTTAGTGGCACTGCACAAAGCATCGGAAACCATCCATGTGCAACTAACAGCGGGCAAAACTGCCTTTCAGTTTGTAGCCTGCTACAGAACTACACTTGGCATTCCTGAGAACAATGGAGAATATGAAGGTCTCTCCAAACACTATGTTATTGGGTGACTTCAACTACCCAAACATTGACTGGGAAAACTACAAAAGCCCAAACACCCTTGCCCAATGGTTCCTTGAATTTATAAACTCTAACGCAATGGAATGTTCACCACTCCCACAAGAGGGAGCAACATATTGGACCTGGTCATCACCAACATGGGGACTCTATGTTCCACACCAGAGGTAAACCCCTCATTGGTAAGATCAGACCATAAACAAATTTCCCAGGACATCCATATCCTGTCCCCACCCCAGCCAAGGAAATCACTGTAAAGAATTTCTCAAAAGCCAACTTTGCACTTCTAAAGACTGAGGTGGAATCCTTCAAAGCCCCTGGGCCAGAGGATAATACAGCCCAATCCGCAGAATCCTTTACAAATGCATTCTATGAGCAGCTGCAGGAATGCATGGATCGTGCTATCCCAAATAAAACCAAGACTCACTCCTCCAAAAACAGGAGACCGGTCTGGTGGACCCCGGCCATAAATAAGCTATACAACAGATGGAGGAAGCTACTACATGACAGAGCAAAATCCCAAAAAGGGAAGGCATCTCTGATCAGTATTAGCAAGAAACTTCGATCTCTCATAAAATCATCAAAGGCCAGTTTTGAAAGAAAAATTGTCCTAGGCACTAAAGATAATCACAAGGCCTTCTTTAGTTATGTCAGGAACATGGGTGGAAACTCCCAGATATGCTCTGAATTGTTGCATAACGGTACAAAATATACCGAACCTACAGACATAGCCAACATCCTGGCAGACAGATTCAGCAAACTCCCCCTTCCCCAAAGGAGCAAATGCCTATTCTAACTGAATGTAACCTCCCTGACATCACAGATGCACAGGTGATAGCTGCCCTCTCCAAAGCAAAAAACACAGCATCTATGGGACCAGACGGTGTCCCAGGCTGTGTCTTACACAAGCTCCAAGAAGAACTGAACCCTCACATTAAGTCACTGTTCAAACTTAGCCTTACTACAGGATATGTACCCAAAGAATGGTGTACAGCTACAGTGGTCCCACTCCACAAAGGTGGTGCCACAACGGACCCCTTAAACTATCACCCCATAAGCCTGACTAGTCTGGTCTGTAAAGCTATGGAGCGTATTATCATGGAACTCATAAACAAAGACATTGGGAGCCTCCAGACACTGGACCCTACCCAATTCAGCTTTGTTAAGGGCAGATCTTGCCTCTTAAACCTAGCTGATTTCTTTGAAACAGTTACCAAAGCCATAGATGAGGGCAAGGTAGTCCACACAGCCTACCTGGACCTCGCAAAAGCCTTCGACACAATACCCCACTCGGGCATCATAAATAAGCTTACCAGCTTAAATATCAACCCCTATATCACAAGATGGGTTGCAAACTGGCTCAGAGATAGAACCCACATGGTCAGAATCGCAGGTGCCATGTCCGAATCCAAACCAGTTACAAGTGATGTCCCACAGGGCTCAGTTCTGGGACCTCTCTTGTTCGGTATATACTTCTCTGAGGTTCAGGCTAACACGTGGGGATTATGGCTGACAAAGTTCACAGATGACTGCAAACTGGAGGCCATAATCGAATCTCCAGCTGACACAAGCATCCTCCAAAAGGGTCTCACAGAGATGGATGCTTGGTGCCAGAGCCACGGCCTCAAGCTAAATGCTAAAAAGTGCATAGTCATCCCCTTTGGGAAAAACAAGGTGCTCACAAATTATCACATAGGTGGTAATCCATTAAGTACGGAAGAAGTAATTAGAGATTTGGGGACCAACGTAGATAGCAATCTCTCCTTTGATAATCACGTTGCCAAAGTGGTTAGAAAGACCTTTTATATAGCCCACCTTATCACAAAAGGGTTCGCATCTAGATCAAGAGAGGTCATTGTGCCCCTCTACTCGTCACTCATCAGGCCCACAATTGAATACAGTGCCCCTTTTGGGATGTACCTTACCCGACACCTGCAGCAACTGGAGAGACCCCAAAAGTACCTCACCAAGAGGATCATGGGCTACAAACAGATGTCCTATGCAGCTCGACTAAAGAAACTCCAGCTCTACTTCGTTGCTTACTGCCTACTCAGAGGCGATCTATGCCTGACGTACAAAGCCATGTCAAACCCAGAATTAATGGACATGCTCCACCTCAAAAAATCCAAGTCCTTTAGAGCTACACGCTCCAGGGACCTAAATCTAGCACAAAAATAAATAGAACATGCTGGAGGTATAGATTCATTTCCCAGAGGCTCCCCTCACTCTGGAATAGAATCCCAATTCATGTTAGACATAGCCTCTCGCTGACCCTCTTCAAGCGAAATTTGGACGCGTGGATGGGAAATCGCAAATTCACCCCTGGGATCTCTCCTGTGTCCCTGCTAGACAGAGGCACAGTAAACTAATCTTAAAAGGGTACCTTCTGTGACCTACTTTACAGAGGCACAGTAGGCTAATCTAATAGGGAGGCGGATGCCAAATACACTCTGGCTAGGCTTATAAATGCCCTAGGGCAGATAGCCTGGTATCTACCTATGAACCTATGAATCTATGTATGACTGTGACAGGGCCTCACAAAATCTATAGTCGCCTGGAAAAAATGCATTACTTCATTCCCCAGATACTAAATTTATCCTGTTCATGGCCTTAACAACTCTTTGATTATGATAAAGAAGGCAGTACTTAAGAGAATAAATGAATATGTTTGATATTAAGTCAAATTATCCTTACTGCAAATGTCTTAGATTTGTTTCACAATACATGGGTTGTGACAGGTGGCACACGAGGTTAAATCTCTGAGCTGTAGTCCCTGTTGTACAGGGTTTAATTCCCCCAGGCCTCATTTGCCTACTGTGTGACATTTTGCAAGTCATTTATCCAGATATTGCTCTCAGAGTGCCCCTGGAATGGGACTGTGTTTCCAGTGGGCCTACCTGATTAACAATTGGGCATTAAATATGAATATTTCCTTTACCTTATACAAGCAAATACATACCACACAGACTTGTAAATAAACTACCACAGTCTGAAATTCTATGTTATATGTGTTTTCAACTGGGGAAAACTGGTATATGACTTTTGTCATCATTTTTCAAGTGACATTATTGTCAGGGAAGATGTATACCAATATCATTACATCAAAACTTAAGTTCTTTCTGGATGTACAATTCCTCAATAACTGATGCTGTTTTAATCTTTCTGCTACTTGAGAAATGTCCAAATATAGTACCCAATTTTTTCCTCTAGCAGTGTGTAGAAATATGTAATGTTGTACTCCTGCAGGTTTCTTTTCTATTCCACACATACTGAGGAAATTATCAAAAATTTTGAGCTAAACTTTCGAGTTTTCTGCTAAAAGGCCTTGTAGTGACAGCATTTATTCATGGTAGCTGCAGCTGAAGAATTTTTCCAGTATGAATTATGTTTCAGTACTTCTAGACATAAAGTCTTGAAATCTAGAGATATAGTTTCCACTCTAACACAATATGACATCTGCATGTTTTAGCTTCTATGACATCTTTAATCAGACTGCCTTCTAGGACTATGCACCACATGGTGTACCAACCTGCTGTAGCAAGACATTATCACACTTAAAGTTACAAAATTTATATGCTGTCTTGTAGGAATGAAGAGTAGTGACAGTATGCCCTGTCTGTTAAAACATCAGTGGCTTAGCTTGTGAGAATCTTCTTAGATGGCTTGGTATTGGATGAGGAACATGAGAGTAATCTGTATGAATAGTGTCTTTCACTGTGAGGTACTGATGGGTGGAGTGAGAGATGGACTGATTATGATCCTGATGTTTGTCTCCTGACAAGAGGTAAAGAACAGTAAAATGCTGTGCATTGTTTAGAAATGGAAGAATCTTGGTCAGTGGTATGTCCAGTCAGCATTGCTATACCAGCCCTGCCCCCTATATCCATTTCTTCAGTGGAGAAAACTGGAGGGTGATGCCTAAACATGGCACGGGAGAGTTTCCATTTCCTGTGTGTATATGCAGTGGTAGGGTTTGTCTGAGTGATGTTAAGTAGCCAGTTAAAGTTTAAAGTAAATCCTTGAAACAATAGTTAGATGGTGAGGGTAAAGAATGAACAGTGAACACAGAGGACATCAGGACATACTGTATAAAACACTCAGTTAAAAATTCTAAGTTTCTATTTCATGTCTAATAGTATTGTGGTTTTCCTGTGTAACCTTTGTTTGAGAAAGCTTCGGAATCACTTGCTCACTCCTGCTACCGTGAAACACATGATTTGCCAAAGACAAGTGGGTACTGCTTTGAAGATATTTTCCCTTCCCTAATGTTAAACAGCTGAGGAGTCAGTATGTATAAGTTCAGGAGATGTACAGGACTTAGCCTGATTGTATGTGTGTATACTGGGGGGAGGGCTGGTGGGCGCTGCAAAAAACACTTGTTTCTAGCTGTCCTGTTACTTTGTATGTAACAGCCAACTTTTGATGTTATAGGAGTGCATATCTGCAATGTGTGGGACTCCATTATTACTGCTCATAGTAGAAGTTAGTATTGTGTGTTCCTTAATGTTGTCTGTGTGGGTCTAGATCTACACTAGTTTGCTTAGCAATGCTATAATTTTTGTCCAATTCTGAGAATTGTGGCATGTTTGACTATAACTGCTAATAGTTTTGTGGTCTGATTGGTACATTACAATGCTGGCTACTTTGATGTGGTACAGATGCTTGTCACAGTGTAACATCACTGTAGCTAAAAGCTAGTCTGTCTGACTGCCTTAATGATGTAGAGGGTTGATTGTCTAGACTCTCATATATAGCATGCAAAAGTTATGTCTGAATTTATTATTAGTGTGATGTTGGAATATAGGGGCCCCAAATTAATAATACCAGCCATGGGATCGTGGGCTTAGCTGTCCTAGCTAATGGTGGCAGCTCTGACAGGACATGTACAAGATAGTGGAAGGAAACTGGAATACCTAGAGAAAACCCAAACAGAGACTGAGGGGGCATGTAAACCAAAATCAGGAATGAACCCCCCCAGACCCTGGAAATGAGAAGCAATAAATCCATCCAGTGAGTCACTGAGCTAAGCCTTCATGTTATAAGATTAGTCTCAGTAAACCCTTTTTCATATTCCAGCTGTTTTTGGAGTGCTGGATTTTTATTTTGGACTGGGCTTTATTTCACAATGAAGCAATCTGCAGTACAAATTAGACAGAGTTGTATATGAAAACATACAAGACTCAATTTTCTCAACAAATTAAGCAAGATAAGCCTTGAGAAATGCTAAAACTTTAAAGACAATTTAACACAATACATTCTTTTTTAACAAACTGATTCCAGTCGTTGATAGAGATACTGTCCCTAATGACCTCATTTAACCACAAAAAATGTCACATGAAAAATAAACTCAATAATGACATAGTTCTATTCTGTTAAATTAAATAGGATCATATGATCATAAGAAGTTACTAGGCTAATGGCCCGAGGGCCCTTACAAGCCTAACCAAATTTACCCTTGTTACCACAATCAGTACCTATTGCCCCTGTCCAACAAGGATACAGGTGGAACCCCCTGGGTGAATTTATGGTTATCCATCCCATCATTCAGACTGCGTTTGAAGAGGGCCAGTGAGGTGCTCTGTTTGACTTGAAGTGAGGGCCATTGAGGTGCTCTGTTTGACGTGAAGTGGCATGGTTTAGTGTTAAAATTTTAAGAACAGTGGGTGTATATGTGTGTTGGGGGGGACAAGGTTAATAATGCTCAAATTCCTGAGTAGCAATACAAAAGGTTTTTTGTTCAAGCAGTCCAACAACAAATCTTTAAAATGTGAATAACCATTTTGGCAGAATAAACATGTAGGAACAATGAGAACTCTGAAAGCTGTAAGTCTAACAGGAATGATGTCAAGGCTGATATTTATAGTCATATCCCACATTCAAACACCAACTGATGCTAATCTCACTTTACAGCGATATCTTTAGGGGCTTTCTGACCAATAGGTAAACACAAGGGGATGGCAACTAACAGTTAACATTAATACTACTACTATTCGGTAGTGATGGATAGGAAATTACTATTACTAGTATTATCATCATCATCATCACCACTTTTATTTTCTTTTTTTTTTTCAAGATTAAGTTCCAATAATACAGAGCTCTGACATCCTCTGTTACCTTGGTTAAAGGTAGGTAGGTGTGCTTTTTTAATTAAATGCCATGGGATTTATCAATAAAAGGAAGTGATATCGGATTAATACTTAACAGCGGCACATAATTCATGAGACGTTTAATCCACAAGGGACTCTAAGTACTAACAAACTGAAAACAAAAACAGATATTTGTAACAGTGTGATGAAACAACTGATTTACTAATCAGTAATGCCTAAAATGTAGGATTTTTTAGCCCTCGTTTGTTTTGGTATCTACTGATTTTAAAAGCTTATTCTGTGTTTTATTATTCTGTTTTAATAATGACACAATATTGTTCATTTATTTAAAATTTATTAGAGTTTGGTAAAAGTATTATTTTAGTTTAAGAAACATGCTTATCTTTACTGACTGTGGCAAGATATTAAACTGTAAGTTGCTCCATCTATCAGGGTCTGCCTTAACCTTTTCTATGGTTGTGGATAAGTTAGCAAAATTAAAAAGTACTTTTTAAAATCCTAATTATTTGAAATGTTTCTGATTTATTTGGAGAATGGAAAGCTAGGGGAACTGAGTAAAGTATCTTTCATTCTGTAAAAGCATCAGTACAGACTTGTCTAAATTTAATCTGTGAAAGAAAAACAAATGCAAAATACTTCGGAACAGAAGAACAAACTAACTTTATTCTTCCATCAGTAAGTACTTTCATCTTATCTTTACACTTAATCAGACTAATGGACATTTATGTACAAACTGATTCACCACCAGTTAGGCACAGAATGGTTCACGAAAACATTAAGTAGCATCAGTGATTTGAACAGAGTGGGGCTTCCTATTCTTTGTGACTGTATAGATATAGGATGGCATTCATAGTCATTGCGCTTAGGCATAAAGGAAATATGAGCAGGTCGCTGCTCAGTGCAGCTTCGGTGCAATTCACAGAGGTCTGTTGCACTTATGGGTGGCAGCTTTTAATGAGCATATCAAATGAAAACTTATAGAGATTTAAATGAGAAATGGTTTATGCCAATGAGCTCTCTGCCTGCCTATTTGCAATTCATAGTCGTGTCTTGATGTGATTGGATGCTGTGTGCAGAGATATTACAGAAGGCAAAATCATGCCTTTTATATCTACTTTGCATTCAGCAAAGATATTTGCTGTTGCTGCCAGCCTAGCTACTTCTCAGTGTAAGTTGCTTATCTAGGGTGAGCCAAAACCACTTGCATCCAGCATCGCTAATAATGACAAAGAATAGCTCATTATAACTTTGATAATTAAGAAATTTTTGATAGATTTAGAGCAGACAGATATATAGTAAGGGTTTTAATAAGTTTGTATGGACGCAGATGGGAAGTGGGGAATGCATGTACTTCTTATACCTGTGGATACTAAGATACGTATACCCTTCACTATTCTTGCCATGGGGACCTTCTAGAGACAGACTGGGGACATGTAGAGTATATCTCAGGCTTCTTGCCATGAGGATAGCAGTTTCTTGGCATACCCTTGGAATGTGTCAATCAGTACATTTATCTGCCAGTGTTACCGCAGACCAAGCCAGAACCATAATGCCTTTTACAGGATGGCCTGTTTCCCTGTGGTGCTTGATGCAAATGACTGCACCCATGTTGATATTAGGGCCCCATGAGGACCACAGGCAGAGCACTTCCAAAATAGGAAGGGGTACCTTTCCATCAACTTCCAGGTTGTGCATCACCATACTGTCGGCCCAGCATCCTGGCAGTACCCATGAATCTCATATCTGGCACACAGGCTCACTCTACCACCTCTTCTTGCATGGTAGGCTACTCCATGGTCACTTTGTTGGTAAGCTAAAATATTTACTATAATTATATAACATAATTAGTTATACATTAGAAAATGTATTGCTTAGTAGTAAGCCACCCTTCCCCTGTTGCGTCTCTCCCCACCCCTTTTCTTTCTTTTCTTGTGTCTTCCAGGTGATGCAGGCTACCCACTCAAGCTGTGGCTCATGACACATGAACGTAATTCTATGGAAGCTGATGAAGGAAGTTACAACACTGACCTGTCCTAGACACGGATTGACACTGAGTGACTGTTTGGCCTGCTGAAAGCCTAATTCTCTTGCCTGGATGAGTACAGGGTGTCTTTCAGTATAAACTGCATGCAGGAAAATTTACCACATGTATTCTGCACAACATGGTCATAGACAGGTCTGGTGGTGAAGTGCCATATGAAAGGAGTGCAGCTCCCAGTACAGGTTCTTCCCACAAGTGCCGACAGTGTTGGTGGTCAGCCTTCAACAGTAGTAAGGGACCTCATGCAGCAATATCATGAATGGTATATGGGTGTGCAGGCAAAGAGTCCACAACTATGGACCATGATATTCAGGGTTAGTGCTACCTTTATTTAAAAAAAACACAGAGTATAAATAATGCATGCAGTGCTATGTGTGAGCTATGTTGTAAGGCCTACTGTCACTGTTCATCAAACATTATCTTATCTCTTTATCTTTAAAGAATGTATTTTTTATTTTATTTTTTATGTATAATTACTTATATGGTTTATATATCTGCTTTATTTATTGGCACCATATAGTCAGAGTCATGCCTGACTGTTAACTGAGATCTGTGCAGTGAATGGCAGTGGTAGGTTGTAAAATGTGGAATATGTCATTCTGTACTGCATTGCTGGATGTGTTGCACTCAGGTACTGCAGTGAAATATGCAGATACTGTTTCTCCTGGAAAGTTCATTACTTGACAATTGCTCTTGAGGATTTAACAGAATAACTTGAAGAAATGTATGCATTTCACTATGTATTTTTCTGCATTCCACCTTGCAGTTTATATCAGGTGCTCCCTTCCATTAGAAAGGAAAACTGCGTAATAGTTTTGATGGTATGTTGTAATGTTTTTGTACTTTTTCTGATAAATAAATATTTTTTTCATTTATTAAAGTACTGAAAATCAAAGTAATTCAATCTGTCATAGACGCCACCCTTAGTGTTATCACAAGTAGTAGCTATCATCATTTGTGCAGTGCTGAGGGTGAAGAAGCAACAGTGCTAGTTTTAATAACAGGATTTGTGTTACTCATGTAATCGTTCATCTACCCTGTGTGTTAGGCCCTAATATTGTTCTACATTGCAGTCTGTTGACATCCATTTTTTTTTTTATCGTTCTGTTATTGTAAGCATTAACATTTCTCATGTCAAAGACATGCTGCTGACTATGCTCTAAATTCTGTTCTACATTGCAGACTGCAGATCCCCTCTTCTGAATTAATTAATTTATTATTATTTTTCCTGTTCTTGTAAGCATTAACATTTCTCAAGTCAAACGCACTGGTCCACAACTCCTTAATGCTTTTCTACATTGCAGTATGCGGACCACCCCTCCCAAGTTTTTTCCCACATTTTTTTAAATTTCTTGTTATTTTAACCAGTAACCTTACTCAAGTTAAATATGTGCTGCCGTATTGTTCCTTGTGACATATTCACTAGCTGCACTGTGCACCATGACTTAAAGTAGGTCAGATTTGTCATATCTCATCAGAATTCACTATACATCTTGCACAGTGTTCTCTAAATTTCTGTTTGATGTTGCCTGTGACTTTAATACTTGTATATTCGTTTTTTCAACTATGTATCAGAATGATATGTTCCTTGTTTTATTCCCCAAATCTCATTATGGTCTTGTATTTCTGTATTCTTTTCCTCCTCAAATTTTGTATGATAAGCCTGTTCTCTATGACCTAAATTTTTTGTACACTCTGTTACTACAGAATTATTTTAATACTGTGTTTAAACTAGCCAATTTCTCTTTGCTGTGCTCTGCAACTGTTGTAATGTTATACCTATTTCAGATTTGTATTTAATGTTGTATTTGCATTTTTTTTTCTTGTGGAGCTTTTCTCCCCAGGCATCCCCTGAAAATGGGCTACTAGCCCAGTCAGTCCTCCCTGGTAAACAAACATCAAATAAATATCAAATAAAATACACAATGTCCCCTAAGGCTAGAGTGGGTGATGGTGCCAATGATCATGAGGAAGTACTAGCATGGGAACATTATGCTGTCTTGCTGTGATGATGTCACCTACTGGATGCAGGTGATCATACAGACATTGACATCATAGTGCTGTATGAACAAGACTTCTAATACAAGGTTCTGCATGTAGATGAATGCTAACGAGGCCTGCTTGCCTTCTTTTGGATAATGCCCCCCACCCTCATGTTTTCCAATACTTTCCTGAGAAACACATGGTGTGTGACATATTACACCCTCATGTGTCTGGACAGTGCCCTGCCCTTATCCCTTGTCCGCCATTGTTTCCTGCTTAAGTCTGGTAGGTCTGACTAGTGTATGCATGGAGGCAGAGATGGCTGCTGTGTGTGCCAACATATTGCACATGAATGTGATCATGGCATTATCTCTGCTCTTTACCATTTACATGTACACCGTGCAGTACTCTGACGATCTCTAGCAGAATCTCTGTGGCAGTGGACAGAGCCTGAATTGTGCTTCATCACATCTGCTGCTGGCCAGCCAATGCTTTTCATATGCCTGGAGCTATGACATTTGCCTTTACCTGGCACCTCTTTGCACAGGTGTTACAGTGGACATTGCTAACTCTGGGACTGTATCATCCTTCTGAAGGTATTCTGGTAGCTCACCAAACACTTGTGTTTAGACATGTGGAGTCCCTTCCTGTACCACTTGCAAACTAATGTCCTCATCTACCTGATTGTGTGAACCTGTGTCACTTTCTGCAGAATTATGTACTTACTGTACAGTGTGTGATCCTGCCATTACACTCGATGACTGTGTGCTACTGTCTTCAGACTGTGGCATAAATATAATTGTTATTTTATCATCAGCAGCCATTCTGCTCTCAATAACTTTCCTGAGGAGCAGAAATGGGGGGTTCACCTGTTAGTAAGAAATGTCATGTGTTACATGTACCCACTTATCCTCCACCGTAATGTTCACCTCACCTTGACACCTAAGTCCCTTGCCAAAGCATGCCTGCAGCAACATAAAGAAAGAAAGAACCCCGAAACCTAAGTTCAAAGCAAAAGCATACCAGCATTAACATAAGGAACAAATACAACAGTTGTACTAATTTTGTTGCAGTATCCTAACAGATAACATTCCTAATTTAATAAATGAAATAAGACTTTCACGCATATTTCTATTCACTGTAGTTTTTCACCAGTACAGCCATAACGAATGATTGCACAGATGCTATACAGTATCATCAATAAATGAAAGTTGTGTAGCATCTTTCATTTCTCATATCATCTTGTATTTCTAATAACCTAATCAGCACAAAATGAAATGTTCAATGTCCACTTCCTAAAGTTTCCTGTACTCATTATACAGCCATGTATATTCAACTAATAACTGACACTTCACATTGTACCAGTCCTGTTTGATGTCAATATACAGCATTTGCATATGAACCTCACCTTACCCTAAAACCAATGAGTTTCTACATAACAAAACAGTTCACTGAATTGAATTTCCTCAGTTTTCCATTAATTTTCAAGTTTAAGTATTTGTCATTTTCCTTTAACTATTTCATGCTTTCCCAAACCAATCACCACTGATCTTGGCTGAGTGCAGTTAAAAATGTTGGCGATATGACTATTGGTGAGAAACGTGGCTCATTTACACACTTCTTATAGGTTCATAGGTAGGTACTAGGCTATCGGCCCTGGGGCCTATATAAGCCTAGACAAAAAGGTTCCCTGCCTTTCGCCACCCAAGAAAATTATTTTCCTGTGCCCTTGTCAAGCAGTGCAGCAGAAGTGATACCTAGGGTGAATTTTCTATTTCCCATCCAGTCGTCTAGGTTTTTCTTAAAGAGGGCCAGTGAGGAGCTTTGCTTGACATGAATGGGTAGTTTTTTCCAGAGTATGGGAAGTCTCTGGGATAGAAATCTATCCCTCCAGCATATTCTGTTTACTGTGATGACAAGGTTTAGGTCCCTGAAGCGTGTGGTTCGGAGTGACTGGGATTTCTTTAAGTGTAGCATGTCCAACAGCTCTGGGTTTGACATAGCTTGTATGTTAGGCAGAGATCGCCTCTGAGTAGGTGATATGTGATGGATCAGAGCTGGAGTTTTTTGGGACAGTCTGCTTATGGCATCTGTTTGAGGCTGGTAATCTTCTTAGTGAGGTATTTCTATGGCCTTTCCAATTGTTGTAGGTGTCTTGTGAGATACATGCCAAACGGGGCATTGTACTCTATAATGGGTCTGATGAGGGATGAGTAGAGAGAAACAATGACCTCCTTTTTCTAGAGGAGAACCCTTTTGTGATGAGGTGTGCCACGTAGAAGGATTTACTGACTACTGTGGCAATATGGTTATCAAAGGAGAGACTGCTGTCCACCTGTGTCCCGTGGTCTCTTATCACACTTTCAATGTTTAGTGAGCTACCGCCTATGTGGTAGTTCATGGGTACTGAGTTTTTCCCAAAGGGGTAGACAATGTATTTCTTGGCACTGAGCTTGAGGCCATGACGTTGACACCAAGCATCTGTCTCTGTGAGGCCCTTTTGTAGAATGTCTGCATCATTAGGTGATTCTATTATGGATCCCAGTTTGCAGTCATCTGCGAACTTTGTTAGCCAAAGACCTTCTGTGTTGGCCTGCACTTCAGAGAAGTAGATGTCGAACAGAAGAGGACCCAGGACCGAACCCTGTGGTACTCTACTCGTTACTGGTCTGAAGTCAGACTTGGAGTTGGCTACTTTCACTGTGTGGGTTCTGTCAGTGAGCCAGTTGGCCACCCATCTTGTGACATAGGAATTTATGCCCAGTTTAGTGAGTTTATCTATAATTCCAGAGTGGGGGATGGTATCAAAAGCCTTGGCGAGGTCAAGATAGGCTGTGTGCACTACCTTGCCCTCGTCTACGGCTCTGGTGACTGCTTCAAATAAGTCACTCAGGTTTAGTAGATATGATCTACCTTTTACAAACCCAAACTAAGTGGGGTCCAGGGTTTGGATGTTACCTAAGTCTTTGTTTATAAGCTCCAAGATGATATGTTCCATGGCCTTGTAGACCAGGCTCGTCAGGCTAATGAGGCAATACTTTCCAGGGTCCATGGTGGCACCCCCTTTGTGGAGTGGAATAACCGTCGCTGTGCGCCATTCAGTAGGCACACAGACTGAGGTGAGGCTATGATTGAATATGGTACTTAGGTGGTGTGCCAGTTCGTTCTGTAGTTCATGCAGTATGCAGAGAAAGAAAACCAAAACCAGTGCCAGAAGGGCTGAACTCCAATAAATATCCAAGGAATGCCAGGAACTGGTACAAAAGAATTTATTTAGTAATTTCTCTGAAGTTTTCCCATTCGTTCTTGATGATGTTTCTAAGACTTCCTGAATTTACACTATATTCAGTTATGAAGGCCTTGTTAAGGACAGTTGGAACTACAATATTGTCATTGGTTTCACAATGGCCTCCAGTACTCAAAATAGGTTTATATTTTGTTGTTCTATTCTGTGAAACTTCTTCTCTAATATGAGAAAGCAGATCATATGGATAGTCTCTATCTAAGAACATTTGAATAAGTTTGTCACATTCTAAAGAATAATCTGCGTCATCAGAGGTCATACGGGACAATCTAACTAATCTGCAGTATGCAGCCTGGGATGTTGTCTGGTCCCCTGGATGCTGTGTTCTTGGCTTTGTTCATCCGTGATTACAGGGGCTTTGCATTCTTCCGGTATTAAGATGGGCCCTTATGCAAATTAAGTTCAGCTCAGATGATTTTTATTAATCACACTCTTGCATATTGGTGTATGTGATCTCAGAGGCATTAAATTACTTCAGGATGTCACTGATACACTGCACTGTGTTTGGGAAACTGCAGCTGTGCATAGCATGTCTCCATCATAGGCCTTAACATTGGAAGATATATCTGCACTTCTTAACACTCACTTACTTTAAATGAAGCCAGAGATAAAATGTCAACATTATTATTAAAGCATTTATGAAACAGTAAAAAAGAAAGGAATTCCACCAGCAATACATTTAAAGTCATGCTACCATAAATCATTATAGCACCACCATAATGACATCCTTCAATCTGAGGCAGGCCATTCTTATGCATGAAGAAATAAACAATGAAAAACATATTCAGTTGATGGACAGATCATTGATTTCCCTTCACAGAGAAAAATAACATATACTTGTTAAAACAACGTACGTATGCATGCATGTACGGATATATATAGGTAGGTAAGCACAGATTATTTCAACAGTTACATACATGAATATACTCACACAAAGTAAAATGCATAAAGTTTTTAAATAATGAAGTGTTCACTGTACGCCAGAAATCACTTTTTACTGTCCTACTTTTGTAAAACACTCATACATTTGAAAATTACACAACTTATTTTCAGATTAGTTGATGCACATATAAATAGGCTGACCAGAGTTAGCTACCATACCCTAGGAAGAGTAGTGGTAGGGGACAAACTATCAGATGAATGCCCTGTGTACAACTTCTTCAAATCATTTTAGCACAAAGTAGGAACTCTCTGCCTTACACCTAGTTTTGCTGATACTAAGTCAGGAAAACACAAGTAATCTCTGCAAGGCATACTGCAGATTACACAGGTACAGTAAATAGCTTAATGTTAAACTCTGAAGCCTGTAACAAAATATATTGAAATGAAATATTAGGAAAGCTTTAACCTACCCCCCACCAGACAATCTGGAGCTAGTAAAATGTTTTAGATCAGAGGATGCCATTGCATCTTGCAGTATTTGGTTGAAGAAAATAAACTTTAATAATATGAAATAAAAAAATTGTCAGTGAATATACAGAAATCAGGCATCACTGGTAGCACTTTGCATTCACTGTATCAAGACCCACTGTGCTGTTTACTAAAATGAAAGTTATGTACTTACCATAATACTAGATTAGTGTAGGCTTCATCCATTTGTCTCAGTCTGTGGGTTATCAGATCCAAGGCTGGCAGACCAGAATCTTCAGCTCCAAAGTTCCATATCTTCTCCCACAGTGCCCTGCCTGCCTAGACCTCCTCAGATTAAGCTTGCCCAACTATACCTGATTTATATATAGAAAGTCTTCCAAAACCCAATCTGCATGTTAGACCAAAAAGGTGTCTCAGTGTCAGACTTTGGGTCAGCCTGCAAGGTCTACCAAGAGCCAGAAACATATCAGTAACAGTTTGGAAGGGGACAGAGGGACGAAGGGATGGTTGAAATAGAAGAAGACAACATGGATCTAGTATCTTTTGTCATTTCTGTCTGTCTCAACCTGCTGGGCCAAATCCCCAGCCAGTCAAAATGGGTGCTATCATGAAAGAATATTTTGTAAAATGGTTGAGCAAAATGATGTCTTGGATCTGGACTGAAAATCCAGTTTATAATTGACTACAAAGATCTGAGTGTTAGACCAAGTAGCAGCTGCAGAGATATCATTTAAAGAAGGGCTGTAGAGGCAATTGCACTGGAAGAATGAGCTGTTGGTTTATTAGGCAGTACAACACCTTTCATAGAATAGACAAAGGATATGCAGTCAGATTCAGAAAGCCATCTGGGCAGGGTCGTTTTGGAAACAGGTTTACCCAGTTTATCTCCAGAAAAGGACAAAGGGAGTTGGTCTGATCTCATGATTTATTTTGCCCTTTCCAGATAAAAGCTCAGTTGGTGACAAAAGTTGAGAGTATGGAGCATATACTCTACATTGTCAATAAAATTTGGGAAAAAACATGGATCCAATATCTTTTGTCATTTCTGTCTGTCTCAACCTGCTGGGCCAAGTCCCCAGCCAGTCAAAATGGGTGCTATCATGAAAGAATATTTTGTAAAATGGTTGAGCAAAATGATGTCTTGGATCTGGACTGAAAATCCAGTTTATAATTGACTACAAAGATCTGAGTGTTAGACCAAGTAGCAGCTGCAGAGATATCATTTAAAGAAGGGCTGTAGAGGCAACTGCTCTGGAAGAATGAGCTGTTGGTTTATTAGGCAGTACAACACCTTTCATAGAATAGACAAAGGATATGCAGTCAGATTCAGAAAGCCATCTGGGCAGGGTCGTTTTGGAAACAGGTTTACCCAGTTTATCTCCAGAAAAGGACAAAAGGAGTTGGTCTGATCTCAAGATTTATTTTGCCCTTTCCAGATAAAAGCTCAATTGGTGACAAAAGTTGAGAGTATGGAGCATATACTCTCCATTGTCAATGAAATTTGGGCAAAAACTGACATTTGAATGGAATGGTTTAAGTCAGACACAGAGGTCACCTTAGGCAAGAAGGATGAATTAGTCCAAAAAGAAACCCTATTATCATAAAAGATATGATAAGGAGGGTTGCAGGACAATGCTTGAACATCTGAAACTCTTCTAGCTGAAATAACTGTGATCAAGAAAAGTGTTTGTCATGACAGAAACTTTAAATCTACAGTAGCTGCTGGCTCAGGAGGAGCCTTCGTTAATGTCTGAAGGAGAAAGGACAAATCCCAAGGAAGGATCGGATCCTTTACTGAATGCCTAAACAGAGAGGTAGCCTTCAAAAAGAACTTAGACAATATGAGAGACACAACTGGAATATGTCCTTAACCCACATAAACATCTGAGATGGTTGCCAGCTGAACTTTGATAGTGGAGCAGCTGAGCCCAGACTAAAAAGCCCTGCAAGGAAATCTAAAACTGCATTTAAAGGAACAGAAAAAGGATCCAGGCCCTTAGAAGTGGCTCAGATAGAAAATCTTTTCCACTTACTAGCAAAAATTCTTCTAGCAGAGGGCTTTTGAAGAGAGGAAAGAATATGTACAAATCTCTTAGAAAGTTTGCGATCTCTGGCCATGAATGAAACTTGAGGAACTAAGCAGCCAACCTGAAGAATTTCAGATTTGGGTAAGGCTGGCCTGAAAGATGGGAAATCAAAACTGAAATAGGGTCCAAAACTTAAGGAGGGTGCAACAGGGGAGGCCCCAGGAAGGGGAAACCATACTTGTCTGGGCCAGAAGGTGGCTCTGAGAACCCCGGTCAGTCTGCAATGGTCTGCTTTCTGCAAAAACTTTATTATCAAGGGATGAAAATATCTGTGGTCACCATGGAAGAGAAAACAGTCAACCTGCAGAAACATGATATGACTTCAGTCACCAAGAGATATAGTGGTAACAGATGCTGGTGAGATGAATCAGAAAGGTCATTAAATGACTATAAAATGACCACAGAACTTATAACATATACTGGCGAACTTTCATGAAAAGTCTGGCTAGAGGAACAAGACAGACTGCAGTGGCCATCAGGCTGAGAAGATGTAGGATCAAGTAAGCTGGCAGCCTCTGACATAACAAGACTTGATTTGCTTGAATTCACAGGGACGTTAGTCTTGAGGCATTTAGCCTGACAATCTGATTGATGGTGTCTGGATGGCATCCAATCAATTCTAGAGTATGAAAATGTTCCAGATTGGACTTTTTGAAATTTATTGTAATTCCTAAGGATAGACTTAAATGGAGAAAAAAATCCCTCGCCTGAACTAGAGATGCCCTTGAAGTTGCTTTAAGGAGGCAATTGTCTGGGTACAGAAAAATATGGAATCCTTGCAGTCTGAGCCAAGCTGCTACCACTGCTATGCAATTAATTAACACACAGGGAGCTGCTGTGAGGCCAAAGGGCAGTTCTGAAAACTGGTAAGGACTAGCTCCCAGACTGAAGTGCGGGAACTTCCTAGAATGCCTCACTATCTTTATGTGACAGTAGGCATCTCTGAGTTGCACTGAGCATATCCAGTCATTCTTCCTCAGTAGAGGTAGAAAGGATTGCACTGTCACCCTCTGGAATTTGTCCAATTTGAAGTACAGATTTAAACTGCTGAGGTCCTTGTTTTTCTTTGGATCCTCTCTAGTCTGTTGGAACCTCTTGAATGACTTGTTTTGTGAGCAGCTTTGGGATTTGTACTACTGCTTCCCTCTATTGATGGGGTAGAATGTTGGGAAGGGGTTTTTGTCTCAAACTTGGGTTAAACTGGAAGTGAATAGTATTGCCTCTGGAAATGGCTTTCAAGACCCATGCATTTCTTGCGATGGTCTTGCAAACTTGTGGGTGGAGAGCCAAGCACCCCCAACTGCCTCCAGAGTGTATCAGTCAGACAAATTTTCAGGATTAAAGTCTTACCAGAGAATGGACCTCTGAAGCCTTCAGTTTGTGGATAGCCATCCCCCTAAGGCAACACCCAGTGAAGATCCCCCCTCTGTCTTGGGAAGCATATTTGCCTGAAGTGTCACAGGAAAACTGTTGAGATTTGCAGATGAACAGTCTTTTCTCTCCCTTTTGTTTCCTTAAGAAGGTCCTTAGCAGAAAAGAAAAGGGAACTTCCATGGCAGACATTGTCTTGCCCTCCTTTTCAGTCCTGATCATAGTGTCCCTTAATCTTGGCCCCAAACAAAGTGGATCCATCAAGAAGAGCATTATGAAAGGATGTCTTAAAGCGTTCTGCAAAATTACACACATACATCCAGGCATGGTGGTGATCTGCAATGCCGGAGCCTGCCTTGCATGCCATACCATCAACTGCATTAGATATAAACCTTGTGGACACATTAGATATTGATAAAATAGTTGACAACTCAGTCTCCAAGGTCTTACATGCCTCAAGATACTGTTGTGATATGACCAACATAGACATTTTGGTAATCAAGTCCCCTTGAAGTCTACTCAAGCATGCCATATAGTTCAGCACACAGACATGGCTGAATGATATGTGTGCTTCCCAAATTAGTCCAGTGCCCTTGATTCTCTATCCAAGGGAATGGCAGATGTGCTCTCCTCAGAGAACTCCTTTTTCATGGCTGCAAAGGCGACAATGGCCATCAATAGTGAGAACATTTCTCCAAAAGGACCTAACTTTAGGGTGGAGACCAACACAGTGTCAGGTTTATGAGGGATGAGCTACATCACATTATGTTCACCCCAAGCCATCTGGGACACCAGGTTGATAAGGGTATCCAGAGAGGGTACCACCCAAGAAGTGGATGGGCTCTTGCCTAAGGCTTCAACACAGACTTATTCCTCAGGGGAAGAGGCTTCCCCTGTTCATCCCCCTCACTGTCTCATCTATTCTAAAAGATTGCCAAAAGAGGCATCATCACAGGGTGGATTTGAGAGATTCTTCCCCCTCATTGAGTTCAGAATCCTCTACAAGATATTCTACACAGGAATCCAAGTGATTGCTCTTGCAATGGCTCCTCTTGTGCACCTCCTGGGGGGGGGGGGTATTGTGGGGAACACAGAGGCCACAGGAAAGTCACCAAAATGGGACTACTAAAGCCTAAAAGTATAGTCTGCCCAAGACAACTCATATGAAACTGAGACCCTGGATGGCTGGGAGGATCGGAATGGAGCACACACCAGCACAGGGATTCCAGTCTTTGAATGATGCAAAATATTTATACAATGTAGAATGTCAAAAGATGAAGTTAGCCAGCTGGAAAGACGCCTTTTTCAATCTTCAGTTCTAGGAGATACCCCATTTCCAGCTGCCAATCCAGCTGGGTACAAACTTAAGATCAAAGCCGAGGTGTCAACAGCCAAAGCACCCAGGAACAGGGATAGATCAAACAACCTCAGATGTGAACCTGATCCTGGGCTCTTGGTGCTGACCTCAAGGCTCTGGGATGCATCTGGTTCCGAGAAGACTGGACTTGTGAACATCAGGGCAGAGACTGGTGTCAAGGACATCAGCACTGATGAAAGGATGATATGAGTTTGTGTCATATGCACAGTCGCTGGCACCAAGATGTAGACTTGAGGTGAAGCTGCAAGTGTTGGGGCTAAAGGAAGAGGGTGAGTGGATGATCTCCACGTCCATTTGGGCCTTCAGAAAGGTCTGCATGAGCTGATCCAAGTCAGACTCCATAAAGTTACTGCAGGACTTCTCAGATCTAGTGGAAGCCATGGTATCCTGTTTACAGGGTCAATGCAAAGGTTGAGCAATCTCTTGGGTCTGGAAGTGTGAAGCCTGGACCGAATGTGGAGAAGGCTATTGAGAAAAATCCAGATCTGGAGTAATGGGAATAAAGGGGGGATTGGAGATGAGCCGAAGCTGGAGCTGCTGATAATAACAAGGGGTTCAGATTATCTGGCGTTAGGATTTTTGTTGGATCTGAAGCTGAAGCCAACAAGGAAGGAGACTGGTACCTGCAGGATACCTATTCTGGATCCAAAATGACAGCCGGAGGAGCCCAAGGCCTTGGGACCTTAAGATCTAGCTGACCCTCATCAGCAGAAACAGAACCAAGTTTCCTGCCCTCATATTTTTTGTTTTGCTTTCTTTTTTCTTCAATCTTTCTTTCAGCTTTTCATTCTCTTTCCTGTCCTTCTCTCTCTATCCTTGTCTCTTTTCTTATCTACCAATTTCTTTGAGGAAGAAGGTGACAATATTTTTAACTAGGCAGGGGAAGTGGGAAGCCTGCTCCTTAAGACCAACTTTGCCCTACAATCAGCCAGAACCCTGGCCCCAAAGGCTGCCCAGTCCCTGAAGCCCAAGTCAAGGTGAGCAACACAAAGACAGTTAAAATAATGGTCATGAGAGTCTGCGGAGAGCAGCTTGTGCCCAGACCAGAAACACATTTTGAAACCCGAAAGTTTTATTCATATTGACAAACCAACAGTAACAGTAAACAGAGAATGAGAGAAAAATCACAAACTTGTTCACAGAGAATGGAGAAAATCCCAAAAAAATAGCTACTTGAAAAAGAACCCTTCTCCTACTACTCATTATTATTATTTTTCTGCAACAAAGAATAAACAACACACCACCAAAGGGCTACATGAGAGAGGATAAACAGCTATACTCTTGCTAGAACCTGCTGGGAGTAGGATTAACAAGCATAGACCACACACACACACACACACACACACACACGCACACGCACGCACACACACGCACGCACGCACGCACACACACACTTTTAAAAAAATCTACTCGCTGAACTTCTACTGCAGAAAAACTATCCCTATTACTAGAGAAACTACAACTACAAAATAACCAAAAAGACCTAGTAGGAGAGGAGGAAAATATAAGAAAATCTGAGCCAAAGGCACTTAGATGCCAGAGCTTTGTTCAGACTGCACCTGACCCTAAAAGCAGCAAACAAGAACTGAGGAGATCTAGACAGGCTGCACATTATAGAAGAACTGGAGCTGCAAAGATTCTGGTCCATCTGCCTTGGATCCAATTGGATGCAATAACTCACAGGTTGAAGCAGACAGAAAAGACAGCATCAGATCTTAATTTAAACACATTAAAATGACAGACTGTTAGGTTTACATAGCTGAAATACTTTAGACCATTCATATACAGCTATTATATGATTTTTATAAAGTAGAATGTTATAAAGTTTTTATACATTTCTAATAAAGTGGCAGGTTTACATTAGGCTTTATCAATTTACATGAATTGCAAAACGGTGTTGGTACACGAAACTGCTTCTTAAAGGTTTAAAACTGAATATTTACTTTACAGCATGTACATATATCACATATATATATATATATATATATATATATATATATATATACATATACATATATATTATATACATACATATATATATATATATACATATATATATATATATATATATATATATATATATACATATATATATATATATATATATATATATATATACATATATACATATATATATATATATATATATATATATATATATATATATATATATATATATATATATATATATATATATATATATATATATATATATATATATACATACATACATATATATATATACATACATATATATATATATATATATATAAGCACACACACACAAACATCTAAAACTCATAACATCGAATACATATCTAAATATCAGCATTGTGTTCTCTTAAAAATCAGAACCAAACATAATACTCTCTCTTCAGAAAAAAATACTTGTGTTATTTAAATGCTACAGTGATATATTCTTATTTCACGTGTTCTGTGAGGCAAGCAGATACCTGTGATTATGCTTTCTCCTTGGTGTAAGAGCAAGAAATGGTTAAGAAAGGAGCAACAGTAACTCCACAGTAGATTTTCTGAGCATGAATGCTTCAACAATCTAAGAGTCAATAGGAGAAAAAGACTTGGTGCCCCTCTGAGCCTCTAATTAGGCTGTATCCATCTTTCACTCTCAACAATAGGTAATACATTAGAAAAAGAAGGAGTCTTATGTCTATTAGGAATGAACCAACTACTATATTCTCATCACCTCATCATACAGGGGCCACAGAGGGAGTACACGTTGAATGTTTTACTGACAGTGAACACAGTGATGGGGGAAATGCAATGGAAAGGTATGCACCACGGATGACTTGAGGGATTGACAACATGTTGAAAGTTGAGTGCTGGTATCACATTGAACTACTTAAATGTGTGCTCTCATGTCCCTATCATGTCACTGCATCACACATTGAATTGTCTCTTAAAAATCTGCCTGGGAAATGCAGAAGGCTAAAGGTGGGAAGATGGGACTGGGAAGATCTTTAAGGACAGTCTCAGCCCTCAACTGTGAATGATCAGCCTCATGGTGAAATACAAACGGATTAAATTCTCGGAGTTCAAATTCAGACTCAGAAATATCTAGCAAACTTGAAGGTTTGCTCCTCGCTTCAATGAAGGATTTTAGCTTGCCTAGTTAAAGAGTGAGACTGTTGCCTACAGCTTGGGCCTTGTTCCCAAGAGGAGGTGCTAAAAGCACCTCTCCATCAAGCTTACATATGTCCACAGTAAAGCAGAGAGACGACTACTTGTTAAAAGCCGATAACTCTGCATGTGAAGGATGGGACAAGGCTACCAGAGTTATACAGTACTCTGAAAAGCAGTTACATCTGGATTTAGACCTTAGCGTTGGGCTCGTCTCATTCTTCCTTTTGTGTTCCTATCTTAGAGTTCCTAGGATCCTTTTAGACAATTTTATGCAAGTTTACTCTATCACTGCTAAGCTCTTTTCAACACCTGCAGGTGCTGAAGCACTGGAATTTGCAGAAACAATTAACATCTTGCTGCAGAGTTTGTTAAAAAAGGCAGTGCCTGTGGTAGTCTTCTATCATGCCCTGAGGACAGTAGCTACAGGCAACGCAACTGTTAATACAATGCTTTATTACAAATCACTTTACAATATAAAAGCAGATGTTATTTATTTGTAGGCCAATGTGTTTTTTAGGTGTCAAACACACAGACTTTCAAAACTGCACATCAGAAAGACAACTGCTACTCAATAGCAGCTGGAAAGAACTGAACTCTTGCAGGTGGCATACCCTTAAACTTTGGCACAGGGACAATGCATGTACCAAACCAAGAAGGACATGTGCACCCTGAGATTTGTGTGGTCCATCATGTCCAACTGATCAACAGACCATTTCAGTGAAATTTACAAACTTCCCCAAGGGTGTATGACCTCAGCAGATGTTATGGTGATGGACGGCATAAAGGACTTGGATTGCCTTTATCAAAGAATGCACAACATTATTATTATTATTATTATTATTATTATTATTATTATTACTATTATTATTATTTTAATTTTGTTTTTCTTGAAATGATCTGCTACTGCTTGAATAGGTCTCAATGGACCATACCATAACAATGTACCTCAAATATAGGAACCGACGATTAAAAAAAAAAAAACAGCCATTACAAAAAGCATGAGAGGGATATTTCCAAGTGCTTTACTGCTGAGGATCCACTGATTGTTGCTTTCATTCTACCAACTAGTGATGGAGTAGCAGTAGCATGCGCAGATGTCACTCACACACACTGTGGTGCTGAAGTAAATGTCACTCTATTGAAAACACCCCCACTAGATGGGAGACGACAGAAAAACAAAGGGGTACAGGAAGAGGATAAATGTGAAGACACTCTACCTGAAGAAAATAGATAAGCTAAGACTGTATCTGCAATATCTAAACTCAGCACTGTGGTGATGGAGCATAGTATTCTGAGCAAATATTACTCTCACAAGCTGGTGTTGAAGAAACAATAGCAGGAACAAATGTTACGCTCACTCGGGGAACCCTCAATACCACGAATAAAATAACATAGACAACCACGTGACTTAATATTGTTATAATCCTCCTCCAACAAATACCTAGGAATTTCTTTTTGGTCATCACAGCTCTGGTACTAACATTAGCGGATATTCTGAGGTTCACTAACAGAACAATCTAGCAACTCTGCAGGATAAGTAGGGAAGGACTACTAATAAAGCACCATCTTCCACTACGTGGGAGCCAAAAACCAGATGGGTTAAATTAGATAGTAATGGAAGATAAATTATTAACTTGCCAGAGTAAAGATACTTACAACTTGGAGCTCAGGGTGTGTAACGTTGACAGAAATATACTCCATGAATTTGGCAAATCCTTCATTTAACCACAGATCATTCCACCACTCCATAGTGATTAAGTTGCCAAACCACTGTAACAAAAACAAATAAAATAAGTTCTGACTGTCTTTCTAGCATTACAAACTGTACACTGATGACAAGCTGACAAGCAATCTCTCCCTCCCTATACAGGCTATATATCAATGCCTGGCTGACAAGTATTCTAAGTTGCAGCTTTCAGGTGACTTTCTTAAATTTCAGTGTCTCACATATTTCCAGGGTGTCATAATTTAAAGCAAAAACAGGACATTCTAACTTTAATCATGCCAAGGATACTGGGTACTGCATATTTAGTTAACAGTCATAAAGGCAACTATTCAAAGTCATCTCATACAGCAAATGACTCAGAAAGAATCTTCATAAAAATAGAAGAAGTACTCATCATGCCATCACATTTTCATTATAGCATGTAAAATCATGAGTATTTAACAAGGTTCCTTGAGTATGCACATTTAGGCGACAGCACATATGCAGCTTGTTTTAGCAATCACTGAGAGAGAACCTCTCTGTGTGTAAGAAAGGCAAATGTCTGGCAATAATAATATATCCCATGATGTAAAGAGCTGAACAAATATCTTACCAAGCATGAGGAATTATTTGTGCTACACAAGAAAAACAGAAAAGTTAATATGTCCAAATGAAACAGAATGAAATAAGAGGTACACTCTACAGTATGTGAATATGTACATAATAGCTACACAGGAGCTTAACTCGAAATACAGCATTCAGACAGAAATATAGAAAGCCAAAAAGCATCTAATGAACACAAGCTGCTCTCTACAGCAGAGTTCGGGGAGACTCATGTCAAAAGCCATGACCACTGTGTCTGATACCTCTCAGTAGTATTAAGGAGGGACAGGTCACACCAGCTGCTATTTCATTTCTATCAGAAACAAATCACAGCGTGCCTCAAAGAAGGACTAAGCAGAGAAAGACAGATGTCCTGGACTAGGACAAAAGCTATTACCCTAAAGGATCACTAAACAATGTGCACAACTAACAGTCAAGAACAAAAATAACAGATATGCAAGGGGACACGCTGTGATTAGGCTTATTTTACCTCTCACTCCAATTTAATATATTTTTGGGAACATCCTGTGCAGCAAAGTATGCACACCCTTATGTCTGCATACACTGTGATGTCACATATGACCCTAGGAGAATGTACCAAGTACCCAAGCCACCAGTTTGCCTTCAACCTTTTTGCAAGCACACTTCTGCAAATCAAAAAAATAAATGATCCCAAATAAATAAGTGGTGCCAAAATTATGGACTGAAACTAAATGTCAAAAAAATGCACTATTATATCCTTTGGGAAGTCAACTACCCCAGTGAGCAACCACACTGACAACATGCCACTAAGAGTTGACCCAGTTCTTTGGGATATGGGAACTTGTGTGCTCAGGGACCTAACATTCATCCAAAATGAGTTCACTGTTGTAAAAAAGTACTTCTATACTACACAGCACATAAATAAAGGGATTGTGTTTAAATCTAGGAATGTCATTGGTCCCCTTTACTCAGCCCTCATTAGGTCAGTGATTGAGAATAATGCCCCCTTTGGCATGTATCTGTCCAGACACATGCAACAACTGGAATTCCCACAGAGATACCTTACTAAAAGGATACAAGGCCTATACAATATGTTCTACATGGACTGACTCAAAGCCCTATAACTATGCTTGGTATCCTACAGACTGTGCCTGGCATACAAGGTATCCTCCGACCCAGTACTGATGGATTTACTGCATATCAGCAGTTCAACATCA
This sequence comes from Protopterus annectens, assembly GCF_019279795.1. Classification (NCBI taxonomy): domain Eukaryota; kingdom Metazoa; phylum Chordata; order Ceratodontiformes; family Protopteridae; genus Protopterus; species Protopterus annectens. Next base: position 714,151,665 of record NC_056730.1, on the reverse strand, counting down.
ACATAATGGTTTGAGGGGCAAGTATTTTGCAGAGGATATCACTTCTTTGGAACAGACTGCTCATCCATGTAAAAAAATTCATACCTGTCTATGTTCAACTGCAACTTGGATCTATGGATGGGAAACAAAACATTTACCCCAGGACTTCCCACTGTGCTACTAATGGACAGAGGTAGCTCCTAAATGCTTTATCCTGTGATTGGGTCCCCTAAAATTATCTATGATATAATCCCAGTTATACTCATTAAAGGTAATATATAATTACTGCCTGTGGGATGGATAAGGCCAATCAAAAACCAAGTGGGATAGGTTAATTTGAGCAGCAAAAGGGAAATTAGCTCAGCTTAAATGGCCCACAAGGGCAGTTAGTCTAATACTTCCTAGAAACCCAAGAAATTGCACCTATGCTGTTTGAAGGGACATGGTTTGCTTAACTTACAGGGTAAACTAAAAGCAGCAACTGGATGGAGGCATCATATACCAAAGGGTGTGGCAGAAGGATATTTGTGATGTACTGAAGATACTTACCCTTTTGAAGGATACTGAAAAGGCAAGAAGAGTACAGTTGTGCATGCAACTTACGATAGCAGCAGATGTTTGAACAGATCACTATCACAATAGCCTAAGCTATATGGGTTATATCCAGTAATGGATATGACAAATGGACAACTTCCAAAGCTTAAGGGCACCATTATGTGTTGTAACCACTGTACAGCCTGAGGAGAGCTGTACCTATATACGTATGAACATATATCTGTTATAACTGCAACCATAAACTTTCTTGGGTGGTCTACAATTTAGCTGAATAAAAAAAAAGTAAAAGCCTTAAGGGTAGTATAATCCCTAGGACAGCAAAGAGGAAAGGCTCAGAATGCTTACTGCTTAAGCACTCAGGTACCAAAGGGAGCTCAACTCTTGAACTCACAGTCCATGCAATAATGACTTTGAAGGTGTGAACCTAGGACCACAACACACATGACTACAATACAGCATTTTTGTAATAAGAATTGGAAGCAGTTATGGCCTTGATAAGTGGCTTTAGCATGGTATTATTTTCCAATGGGTTGGCTTACCACCCGAAGGCAAAAGATAATGCAGTTCGCAGTCCGGTTGAAAAAGGTTTGCTTGGCATCTGCTAGCCTTTCCCTGCATGGAATAAAGGAGATTTACACTTGTTCTGTCTTCTTAAACTGATGCTTTGCTTTAAGTAGAACCTGATATGAAGGTTGCAGATCTAGGGCGTGAAGGACCAATTATCCTCTGGTTTCTTAACTCAGAAGGAAAACCAGCAAATGAATGGATTGGTCTGAGCACAATTCTGCTACCACTTTTTGAAGGAAACATGGGTTGGCCCAAAGTAACACTTATTCCTGAAATCAAATCAGATTTTCCTATAGTACTTTATTACAAACTACCTTCTAAAACACATTACATTCAAACAAGGAAATGTTAAACAAATGCATGTCTTACTAAATTAAACATTTATACATGTATGCATGAATGTACACATTTATTTACTTATTTATTTAATCAATCTATGCTAACCAGAGTTGAACACTGATCCACACAGACTATTTTCAGTCCCAGCTCCGGAGCAGACATTACAATAAGAATGCAAAAATGCAAACAAATATCAGCAATTTCTTGCAATACGTACAAACAGAAGTCAAAAAGCAATGTTATTGGCTGGCTCTAAGTAGTGGGTACACACAAAGGATTAATGCAGCAGTAGTAATGTTAAACTATACATATATATACATACATACACACACACATATATATACTTATATATATATATATATATATATAGAGAGAGAGAGAGAAATTAGATTTAGATCATACCTTTCAACTTCTTAGAGTAAAAAATCTGGACAAAGCCATGAAAAAAAGTGGCACAAATAGGGACAATTTTAAGTATTGCTCTTGCAAACTTAGAAAGTTGATAGAATAACAGGTTTTGCATTAGCATGAATTTTCTGAAGGGTATTAAGTCTAAAACTCAAATGTCTGCCATTATTTTCTAACTTTAGTCTTTAAAGATGTGCCACTAATTTGCAAGAAAGCCACAATTTTATGAAAAACAGACCAAAAATATATGGCAAAAATCTGGATATTCTGCAAAAATCTGTACAGATAGAGGTATGATATAGATATATAGATATAGATATATGTAGCATTTCGAAAACATAGTTATGGAGGGACTGAGTACAGGAAGGGAGGACAAAAAAGAAAACAGGTATGTGAATGGTTGAGAGTCAGAGGTGCAGAAGGGAGACATGAAGGTTTGTAATGGAGAGAGAAAGCTAGAGCAGGGAGGGGAGAAGAAGGAAGGAAGGGATGTCAAAAAAGGGTCAATCTACTGGCAGTCATTTCTTACACTGATGATACATAGAGGAAACTGTGCCAAAATACCTTTTGTCAACAGTGGCCTTTTCCCTTTTCTCCACTTTTATGTAACATCAAAGCAGATATATATACATTCTGCATATAGGGGGCTTGTCCAACACATCAGGGATGCTGGGAAGCTTGCCCCATGAACACATAATTATTTCAGAGGGTCACCAAAAGGTATTTTTGTACAATTTTCTCAACTATTGGCAGTGGAAGAAATGACTATCACTAGATCGACATGAATTAGTTATGAATGATGGGGAGTAAATGAATTTCACCATGTTAAATAAAAATCTGTTTAAAATATGGTTCATTATATTATAAAAAGTCTGTAAACAAAGAATAATAACTCAAAATGAAGTAAAACTAAAGAGTAGCTAAAGTGAAAGAGAAATGTGGTTCATTCAAACGAAGACCTTAAGCTCAAAGAGCCTGTAGGTAGATGTAGCAGTTATCAGAAAAAAACATTTTCCAATGAATGAAATTCAAAGATGCTGAAACAAGAAGGCAATCTTATATTGCTTCATTGGTTAAGTGTCTCCTGTAGTCACTGCATTTGTTAAGATTACAATTAATGCTATTGTTAATATTTAAAGTTGTTTGTTCCAGGCATATTTGATGACTGCAAATCAATAAAGTGTTGCGCAGATGCTGATGGCCATGGAACTGATGGAAAGTGAACACAAGGTGATTTTGGAAGGTGAAGTGGAGAGTAAGGTTGAACAACAGACTGTGACCCAAGCTGGAAGTGGTGATGATGATAAAAAAAGCAATAATAAAACAATACAAAGGGTGCTACATGCAAGTTTGAATGGATGTTGCAGGATTTAAATCACTTCTCAGGACTGCTAACTGAGAATGTAAAAAGGATGGAAATACATTAAGTTGTCAGTTATGGCTTTCGGCATGAGCACTGTCATGCCATGCTCCCCTTAAAGAAAAAAGTTGATGAAATTCAAGATAAATCATCTGAAAAATATGGGTAGATGGCAGATTATCAAGCACCAGTTGGTTTCTTTGGAAGATGGAAATAGAAGGAGAAATTTGAACTTGTTTAATTTTTACAAGGTGAAAAGAACATGGACTGCTTGCATTTCATTAAAACAAAGATGTGCTGTGAAAGGGCTTCATAAAGAAGTCACTGAGTTTACTAGACGCTTACCAGCTGCCAGTAACTCTCAATGAATGAAAATATAAGCCTAGAATTATGTTGATTCAGTTTGTGAAACTGTATGAAAAACCACAATACTATGACTATTGGGGCAACCAAGAAAATGACATACAGGGCAAGAGTGGCTTATTTTTTGTAGATCGTGGCTTTTCTGAAATCACAATGGAATGGGGACATTTCTTAGAAATGATTAAGTAAAGTAGATGCAGGAAGATTAACTATAGACTGCTTTTATTCCTGCTGTTTTGAAAGTGTTTTCTAGATGGGAATCAGGTTTTATTAATAGAAAATTAATGATGGCTAAGTTGAAAGAGTTGTCCCAACTGTTTCAATGATCACAGTATGATGTGGAACTGGAAACTATAAACCTTTCAGAAGCTGTAAATTCTTGAGTTCAATGGAAGTGAAAGAACGACTGGGAGGAACAGACTGGACAATAAGGAAAAAGTAGGGTGTTTATACTTGTTGGTTGATGTACAATAGCCTAAGAGAGTGTACTAGGATGTACTTGTTTACTTGATTGTTAACGTCCATAAGTTTGGATGTATGTGTGTGTGTGTGTGTGTGTGTGTGTGTGTGTGTACATACATGCATACACACACATACACCTTTGTGTGTGTGCTGGAATTTAATTCTCTTTTTGCTGCCTTTACTTGCCATTACAGGGGTTTGTGTACAAACTTTGCTTAATAGTTAAATATGTCAATGTTATATTAAGACAAATTTGTCAGCTTCCTTACAGAGGCATACTGTGATGATTACTCAGAGCCATCAAGCAATGATTTGAATAGATTTAACATAGAAAGATGTTGTTTGCATAAGTAGGACTTCAGCCGTTCATATATTTCATGAAATACAAAATCACAATACTTCATGCATGTTTGACTTTGAAGCTAGACATTACTATATGAACTCTAAATAATGCAACTAAGAATTCTAGGCAGGTTGACTATGGAAATAATCAAGTGTCAGATTTGTTAGAACACTGCTGAAATACTTCATACTAGAACTGTCATGTACTACTTCACATCTGCCTATCATTATTATTATTAAGTTTTGTTTGTGTGATTGGTGCTATGGATAAAATTTGCTGGAAAATGTATACTATTCAGAGTCAGTTATGCAGGACTGATGACTTGTAACTTTTGGAATGAAGGCATACAATACTGAAAAGATAGGAGGGTGTTTTGAGTGGCTGCAATTTTATGGGGCCTTTTTAGCGCTTATGTAATTTGTAATTTTAGTGCTTATGTAAGCTTGTTAACTAAAGTAGTAAGATTAACAGTTACAGGGCTGTTTTGGTTTAAATACGATCATTGTCTTTTCTATGTTCTGTGCAAGAAAAAAATGTGGTATACATCTTTTTGCATGACTGTGGATGCATTTTAACTATAGTATTTTGTTTCAAAATGCGTATTAATTAGAGCAGACCTAACAGAAAAGTACAGTTTTGTACCTACCATAAATGTAGATGTCCGATAGGTATGCATCTGCAGTCATCACATATGGGTTGTCCTGCCTCAGGCAGCCCTTCGGTCGGCCGGATTCCAAAGTCTGGGTCCAGCGTCGGCTGATGTCACACTTTCCCCGACGTCAGAGCACCTGGGGTATAAAAGCATCAGCCGACGCCATCTTCCTCAGTTTTTCTTGCCCCAGATGTCAGGTGCCCTCTAAGGAAGGCTAAATTTGGAGAGATGCATTTAAAAATCCAAACATGCACAATAATATAAAAACAAATACACCATAATAGATCACCCCAGCTAGCTATAAGAGGGGTAAGTACCTAAGAAATACCACAGAGGGGAAGGAGGGAGGATAAACCTGACTGCAGATGCATACCTATCGGACATCTACATTTATGGTAGGTACAAAATTGTACTATATCCTTCAAGGATGCATCTGCAGTCATCACATATGGGTAGAATACCATAGCCAATCTGGGGGTGGAGGAACTATGTAAAGGATGGTGTAGCTAAAATGCCCTGCAGGACTGCCGTAGCAAAGCCTGCTCTGGATCTGGAATATAAAGGTAAATTATAATGCTTGGCAAATGTATGCACGGAGCTCCATGTAGCAGCTTCTAAAATGTCCTTGGTAGCCACCCCTCTTAAGAAGGCTGTGGAGGTGGCTGTGGCTCTCGTGGAATGAGGTCTAATGTTAGCTGGCACAGTTTTTCCATGAAAGGAGTAAAAAACGAATGCAATTCCCTATCCATTTTGAAATTGTCTGTTTGGAAATTGCTTTTCCTTGTGTACTAGCAGCATATGCTACCAACAGCTGGTCAGTTTTTCTGTAACCTTTAGTTCTGTCCAAGTAGTAGCGCAACTGCCTGTGTATGTCCAGGGTGTGCAGAAGTTTCTCCCCTTTGTTTTGTGGATTTGGAAAGAAGGTAGGCAAGTGAATAGCTTGATTTAATGAAACCCTGGATACCACCTTTGGCATAAATGTAGGATTGGTTCTCAATGAAACTCTGTCCTGATGAAAATAAGAAATGGCTGTACTGCCATAAGGGCCTGTAACTCAGATACTCTTCTTGCTGAGGTTATGGCCAGAAGGAAAGCAGTCTTCCAAGACAGGAACTGTAGTTCTGCAGATGCTGCTGGTTCAAAGGGAGGCAGTGTTAGTTTTTCCAACACGAAGTTAAGGTCCCAAGTAGGTAGAGGTGGTTTCCTTGGAGGATTGATGTTTTTGATTCCTCTTAGAAACTGTCTTAGGAGAGGATGATAGAAGACAGGTGGATCAGTATTGTACTCTGCTGAAATTGCTGAAGCATGAATTTTAATGGAAGAGTAAGACAGACCATTGTGGAACATTTCTGCCAAGTATTCCAGGATATGTGCCATGTTCATCACTGTCGCATCTAGGCCCTTTGTGGTGTTCCAAATGTGAAATCTTTTCCATTTTGCTGAATATGCCTTTCTTGTGGAAGGCCGGCGAGCTTCCATAATAATGTCTTTCACTCTCTGGGATAGCTTGTCCTGAGGAGGAGTCAAGGTATTTTCCAGGCTGTTAGTTGCAAGGTTTTCAGGTTGGAATGCAGAGTTTTGTAATTGTGCTGTGTCAGTAGAAGTGGCCATAGAGGAAGAGGCCATGGTTTTGTGCGGGACATGCTCTTTAACAGTGGGTACCAGTGCTGTCTTGGCCAGTCCGGAGCTATCAGAATCACTTTTGGCTGCTCTGTCCTGATCTTCAGTAAAACCTTGGTCATTAATGGGAGATGTGGAAATGCATACACTGTTAGAGTTCTCCAGCTGAAAGAGAAGGCGTCCACTTTCCATGCTTGTGGGTGGTATGTCCTTGAGCAGAATTTCTTCAGTTGATGATTGTGGGGGGAAGCAAAAAGATCTAAGTCCGGCCTCCCCCACGATTGTGTTATCTGTAGAAAGATGTCTGGGTGCAGCATCCATTCGTGTGCATCCATGATATTTCTGCTTAAGCTGTCCGCCAGTATATTGTCTTTCCCTGGCACAAACTGGGATTGTAGCTGCATATTGAGTTTCAAGGAAAGTTCCCATAGATTCATTGCCAGCCTGCAAAGAGGATAGGAATGGGTGCCTCCTTGCTTGTTTATGTACCACATAACCGTGGTGTTGTCTGTCCTTATTAGCAGATGGCCATGATGCAGAAAGGGTTTGAAGGCTTCGACTGCATGTATCACTGCCAGCATTTCCTTTTGGTTTATGTGCATGCGTAGCTCTTTTTGTGACCATGGACCTTGAATGCATCTGCCCTCCATGTGCGCTCCCCATCCGTGGTCTGAAGCATCTGTTGTAATGGTTTGGCTGGCTATTGGTCTGCTGAAAGGCAGACCCCTGTTTGACTGGCTTGCTTGAGCCCACCACAGAAATTCCTTTTGAAGGCATGGAATGAGTGGTATCAAAGTTTCCAGGCTGTGACTGTGCTGAGTCCATAAACTCCTTAGGTACCATTGTAGTTTCCTCATATGTAGTCTTGCTTATGAATCAGAAGGATGCAAGAAGCCATGTAACCCAGGGCCTGCAGGATTTTCCTTGCAGTCAGCTGGGTTTGTCTTGTCAGATTTTGAAGTAATCTGGTAGTTGACTTTGTTTTTCTTCTGTGAGGAAGGCCATTTGGGTGGTTGTATCTAGATCTGCACCCAGAAAGGTTATTCTTTGGGATGGAACAAGTCTTGATTTGTGAAAGTTGACTGTGTATCCCAAGGCCTGAAGTAGGTGGATGGCATAATTCAAGTGTTTTACCAAAGTTTGTTGGCTGTCCGCTTGTATAAGGCAGTCGTCCAGATATGGGTATATTTGAATCCCTGAAGTCTGCAGTGTGCAATTACTGATGCCAGGCATTTCGTGAATACTCTGGGCGCAGTAGATAAGCCAAAGGGCAATGCTGAGAATTGATAATGCTCTGACCCTGCAAGAAATCTGAGGTGTCTTCTGCAACTTTGTCTGATAGGGACATGCAGGTATGCCTCCTTGAGGTCTAGAGTTACCAGCCAAGACCCCTTGCCCAGCATGGGAAGGAGCTGCTGTAGAGTCAGCATTTTGAACTTTGGCACAATGAGATAAGTATTCAGTGCGGACAAGTCGAGAACAGGCCTCCATTGTTGTTCTTTTCTTGGAACAAGGAATAGTCTGGAATAAAATCCTTGGCCTTGTTCTGAGAGAGGAACCTTTTCTATAGCTTTCATTTGCATTAAGCTGGAAATTTGTTTCAAAGCCTGCCCTTTGATTCGGTGGCAGGTCTGGCATGCCCTTTCTTTTTGGTAATGTGTGAGAATGAAACCTGTATCCTTTGTCTATTATTTGTAGTGTCCATTTGTCCCTTGTAATATTGTGCCAATTTTCTGAAAATAAAGAAAGCATTCCACCCAAAGGTACTTCCAATTGAGCCCTGGTTGGCGGTGTCAAAGTAAATTCATTGAGCCTGTCCTTGTGCAGCAGTTGAAGGTCCTGCATTACCTCTCTGGTTGGGAGGCTGCCATTGACGTCCTCTGTAGGAGCCTCTAGCTTGCCCTCTACCTCTGGCACGCCTGTTCTTGCCTCTCTGAAACCTCTCTGTGTCTGGAAAGGACCAATTCTTGGAAGGCCAATTCCTGCTGAATCTTGGTGGTTGCACTTGGAGAAAATCTTTGACTGTTTGTACGGATTTTGCCTTTTCTTCAAATTTCTTTAGGACCTCCTGAGCCGTGGAGCCAAATAACTTTTGCTTTTCCAGAGGAGCATCCAGCAGCTTTGCTTTAACATGGTCTGGCAGAGATTGTTCCTTCAGCCAAGCATGCCTACGTATGACTGCGCCAGTCATAGCTGATCTACATGAAGCTTCCAATGCATCATAACCACATTGCAAGAAATGGTTGCTAACCTGTTGTGAGTTATGTACCAGATCCTGAAGTGACTTGCGGTCTAGGGGATCAGGTGAAGACAGTTTTTTATGCAGTTCATCTAACAAATACTCTTGGTACTGTATCATATGAAATTGACAATTTAATGCCCTCATAGAAAGAGTAGCAGAAGTATACACTTTTTTACCCCATCTCTCTAAAGCTCTGGACTCCCTTTCAGAGGGGAGAGGATTTTTAGCAGTGGCAGCTGCAACCCCTTTAGGGCCCTGGGAAATAGTTTCTGGATCAGCTGAGTGGGCCTTGTAAAGGTAAAGATGTGAGTCCGGGACCCTGTAGTACCTATCGGGCTTGGCAGGAGACGGAGGGAGAGAATCAGGGGTTGTGCTAGAGTCAGAGTACACATCATCAATGACATTCAAAACAGGAGGAATAGCTAAAGGCCTATGCTGAGGCAAATGTAAAAAGGTCCTTAATCTTTTCCTGGAATCAGAGAATTCCTGGCCCTGCCACTGGAAATGCTCTCTCATGGTGTGTAGTGTCTCCCCAAAGGAAAACTCTTCAGGAGGGGAGGCCGAGGGAATAGATTCCTCTGCATCAGAATCCTCATAGGCCGAAAAAGCCTCCTCCTGGTGGTCCGAGAGAGTACAGCCATCAGAGGCCTCATCTGAGGAGTGGGGATCAGAGGGCTCAACCCTGGGCCTTTTGTCTGGAGGAGGTTGAGAGCCCTTGTCCGGATGAGGTTGAGAGCCCCTAATTAAGGAGATAAGATCCTCTGCTAAGCTTAGAATCTGTGAACCAGTAGAGGGTCCCTGAGGGATAACCTTGGGAGGCAAAGCTTTTGAGAGTTTAGCAGCTTTAGCCCTGGAGAATGCCTTAATGGACATGGATGCAGGAGGCCTGGCTGCACCACGTGCTGCTGTAGATTTGTCTAAAGGGATGGTGTCGGAAGGTTCCAGGACACCAGTTTCTGTTGGAAATTCAATAACCGACTCAGCCAGGGCCTCCGGGACCGAGGTAGTCGGTTGAGCAGTTTCGGTAATTGGAAGTACCAAGGACTCGGTTTCAGCCGAGACCGAGACACTCACGGGTAGGCCTGGCTGTGGTTTCAGCCGAAACCGCGGCCCGCGTGAGTCGGTCCTTGTCCTTCCGTTTCTTAACTAAATGAGAAGTCGGAGTCTCCGACGGCATCTTATACGAAAAACTAGCCCCAAAAAATTCCTCTGCAAACTCCGCCCGACATCTAAGAGTGCATCGGTTGAAGGAAGCACAGGCTGAACAGGCCGAGACGTCGTGGTCTGGGCCTAGGCAGGGGAGGCAGTAAGAGTGGAAATCCTTATGAGGTATTTGTTTCCCACAAGTTAAACAATTATTAACTTTATCTGACATCGGCTGAGGCAAGAAAGAGTCCCCAACGGGGTACTTAGCTTTTTGAAGTCTTCGGTAGCTGAATTATAGGAGTTGGCCGACCGGCACTTTCGAACTGCTTCTGCTTTGGGCACCACGTGGCAAGAAAGACTGAGGAAGATGGCGTCGGCTGATGCTTTTATACCCCAGGCGCTCTGACGTCGGGGAAAGTGCAACATCAGCCGACGCCGGACCCAGACTTTGGAATCCGGCCGACCGAAGGGCTGCCTGAGGCAGGACAACCCATATGTGATGACTGCAGATGCATCCTTGAAGGACATCAATGATGTGCAGAGATGAGAATAAAAAAAACTCTCTATAGAACTTTACAGTCAGAGGTAAAAGCATTCTTTAGTAAACTGAACTACAGTCCTGGGTGGGTATATGTACATGAGGAAGTTTTTCAACAAGTTTGATTACAGTTAATATTTTTAATTGTACGTGGCATTAGTTTGAGAAGATAAGATTCAAATTAGAATAAAAAAAATTGGAAAAAAAATTAAGGCTAGCTATGAGGGCATCTTGAGTAGTAGAATTTGTAAGGGTCTATGACTGCTAATGTATACTTAGGTAAGATTAAAAGTTACAAGAATGTCTTAGGTTAAATAGTGTCTTAGCACTCCCTTTTTAATTTCTCCAAGTTTTTGGGTTTCTAATACCTTGACAGAAATGGACCTTTTCCTAAGTCAAAGTATGATTAAAGGTCATGAAATTAGTATTGTTTCAATCTTTGATGTTAGCCAGAAGTGCTCTTCGCAGCACCCACGATGTACTCAGTACTGACTTATTCTGCAATGCATACAGTTACATACATCAGTAACACATCTAAGTAAGATTGTAAATTCTTTTTTATAAGACCCATTGCTTCTACTACTATTGGGACTGTTTGAGTATCTCACATTGCCCTCATTTCTATCTGTAAATCCTGGTATTTTATGACTTTGTGTCTCTCTCTCCCTATGTAAGCCACTGTAGTCAGTGGGTGTAGCAATTTTAATGATCGATGCTACTTTTGTCTTCTTTTCCTGGATTTCCTAGCTGGTTTTCTTGCATCTATTTTTTGAACTGTTGGTAATGGGGTGATCCCATGTGATATAAACTTCATCAGTTGCTATAATGCTTTATGGCTCATGTTTCCAATGCTTCTCAGCCACTTCAGTATTAAAAATGCTTACACCATCCTCGATGCAACAGTCTTGCCACATTAATATGCCTTTCAGTATACAATCCTTCTGCCATTAGTGCATCATACCCAGCAACAAGATTTGTGACCGTTTCCAATTCTGTTTTACAAAACCTGCATTTGTCTGTTTCCTCCCAAATATTCAATGGACTTTGTGAACCAACATGTGCGTAATCTACTATCCAGGGCTGCCAATAATAACTTTTCGTCTTTTGGTTTAAATTCACCTCTCCTTAACCATTCCTGTGTTTGGTCCTGATTGACATGAGGTTGTTCCAAGAGTTTTTTTGCACTTGCAACTATACTTATGCATTTTCCACATTTCTTTCTTTCTTATCCGATCCCTCACCTTATATTCTTTCTTTTGTTTTTTGGCACATTCAGTTGTTGCCTGATTTTTATCTACTTCGGGTTTGATTTTAATTTCCTCTTCACATCAATATGCTTCTGCTAAATGAAGCAGGAAAGTCATCTTAGACTTATTCTCCTCATGTTTTAAAACTTTCAATCTGTTTGGATCTTGCGAGTTCAGCAGATATGTATGCAGTCCTACGATTGCAAATCTTTACATGTAATCAATTTTGAGGTGGCCCATACCTCCTTCAGAACAGGGAATACATAATCTCGGTATACAGTGATTATTATAAATCATTTGATAAGAATAAACATTTTCTTGTTTTCCAGTCCAGCTAATCCAGATCCACCACCTTTAGGGGCAAGTCAATCACTCCGAAACTCTAAGTAAGGATGGGAAGATCAAACTGGTTTATAGCCTGGACTTTGTTCCTAGATGTCAGAGCTGTTTTCAATATTAATTTTAGTCTTCTAAAATATTTCTTACTAAGTTTCATTCAAATTTGCTCATGTTTAATTGTTGATCCTTCATCAGTTCCCAAATATTTATACACGCCCTCTTGCTCAAGTTCTTTATATCACATTCCTGTCCCAGATTGATATTTTCTTGGTGCTGCAGCTTTCTCACTTTAAAGGTTGCTTTTGCACATTTATCAAGATGAAATGACATTCTTACATCATCTGAGAAAGTTTTGACCATTTGTAGTTGTGCTTTCAGTTCCTCGTCTGACAAACTATATAGTTTTAAATCATCCACAAAAAGAAGATGAGAAGTCTTTACACTTTAATGTTTTCTGGGAGCCAAATTGTAGCCATGATCTAATCTGTCAAATTGACAACTTAATGGGTTAAGGGCAAGACTAAACAGCAATGTTGACAGTCGCACCCTGGAATATCCCCCTTTGAATTTTTATCCCTGGAATTATAATTTGTCCTTTATCATGGCTTAACTTAAAAGTGGTTTGCCACTGTTTAATGGTCGCTGTAATGTAATCGATCAGCGTAAGCTGTATCTTACACATTTGTAAGCACTCTTTTATCCATGAATGTGGGATGCTGTCAAATACTTTTCTGTAGTCTATCCATGCCATATTTAGATTCCTCACCTTTTTACAGTTCTCTATTGTGACTTTATTTAACAACAAATGATCCTATGTTCCATATGACATTCTTTTACTACTGTTTTGTTCTCTTTCCATGATTGAGTTTTCTTCTAAATGACTATAAACTCTATCATCATCAGTTTCAGTGTATAGTTTATACAACTTTGGAAGTTAAGTTATTGTTCTATAGTTTTTGGGATAGCTTGCAGGTTTGCTCTTAAGGAGGAATACTGTTTTTCCTGTTTTTAATCAGGTTGGCATGTGTTCGGGGTGCACATAGAAATACTCATGGCAAAACCTTAAGGTAATGATGTTAATACTTTTACCCAGAAGTTAGGTAGTGTATCTGGGCCTGGAGTTTTCCAGTTAGGAGCATTTCTTAATTTTGTTTCAATTTCTCTGGCCGTTTTCATCCCATTTCATATCCTGAACATTTGAACTTCTCATGCTTTCTTTTCTTCTTCTATCCGTTCAGCATCTTTGTTATGTTCCATAGGATCTTCATAGATATTTCTCCAAAATGTGTCTATTTCTTCTTTTTGGTGGTGCTTCAGTTCCTTTTGCCTTATTTCCCAGTTCTCTATAAAACTTTTTTGGGTCTTGTAAATTGCTTATTTTGTACTTTTCCTTTATATTTATCTGCACATCTTCTACGTTTTTCTGCCAGTACTATCTTAATTTATTTGCAACAGTTTACGATAGATCCTGATCTGTTCTGCTACTGTGTGTTGCTTTTATCATGTCTATCTTTCTGAGTATTTATGTTGATCTGTTCCGTGTTCTGTACTCTTCCAACAATGACACTTCTTAATTGCTTTATAGTGTTCACTATTCGATACTTCCATGTTTGTTTGTCTTTTTGGCTTTTCCTGGTTAGGGGTCGCCACAGCAGAACTCCGGTCTGCTAATGATTGGCAGTAGATTTTTTATGGTGCTGAGTTGCCAGCCCGACGCCCAACCTTCAGCGAAGGCACGCCCATTCCCGCATGTCTTTCGGAGGCCACTTGACCGCAGGGAGGACATGCAGACTCCATACTTCCATGATGGCATTTTATTTCTCCCCTTCCTTTCTCTTACTGCCCTGTGCTTTTGTGGTAAGACCTTATCTGTTACTAATTTAGATGCAGAGTAATATACCCTATTTACTTCTGTTATATCACTTGAGTTTCTATGAACAGTCCTGATTACTGTGTTCATTTATCTTATTGACTTTCTGTAATCTATTCTTTCATTGACCTTAATATGTCTGTCCATCTCTATTAAATCAAGCAACTCTTCCCTTAGATCATTTTCTTCTAAACTGAGGGCACATTTGTGTTCTCCATTTCCTGTGGGCATTCTACAGAAAGTTCGAGAGTATCTTCCGCTGCTGTATTCTTTGCAATTTCATCCTTTGTAATCTGTTTCTCTTTAATATGGGAACTCACTAACCTATTACTCTAAAACATTGACTGTGTCAGATTTGCCAGTTTCCTGTTCCCTCCCTTGCTGTGTAATTCCAACACTGAACTTTTATACTGGTTTCCTACTGAAGTTTCCAAGTATCTTCATATTCTTAGATCTCTGTGTTTTGGCCCATGTAAAACAAAATTCTTTATGTTCATTTGTACATGGAAAGTACAACACAAGATGTGTTCATGACAGATAAGCTGAACTACAGTCCTGGATGGGTATATGTACTAAAATATTTAGTTGCATTCGCTATTAGTTTGAGAAGACTATATAATTAACTAGGTTATGTTTTGACAACTGACATAAAACTAGAGCTTTCTGGTTGTGAAATGGAAGCCCTCCAGCTAATTCAAAACTCTGCAGCCCAATTACTTACTGGGGTATCTTTTTGCTAGAATACTATGTTAGTTCTGTATAAGCCACACTGGCTGTCTATTCACCAGCAGATTTTTACATTTCTAGTCTCATTTCTTCTGACTTCCCACAAAAGAAGATCCACACAGTTTGTAAGACATTTTGGATTGATATTTACTTGCTACTAAGGGACTGTTAGTAATATCACAGGTGTGGCTTGAGTCCTTTAGCATTTGTGTCTTTGCTTATCAAAATCTGCACCTATCACGCATGCTACTTGAGTTACTGAAGGAATCCCCTGTGACTAGTGATTTTAAAAAATTCCTAAGAACTAATTTATTTGAGCTTTCTTGTATCTGTGTTTTAGCATGTCTTTGTGAATCTCTAGTTACTTCCACTGTCCCAGCTTTACCACTTTTGTTTTAATACTTTATTTTAGTCTACTCATTTCCCTTTATTTAGGAAACAACTGTCCAGGTTCACAAAGCTCCTCCTACCACCCAACACTACAACCTGTGAGACATGCACTTATCTAGCCAAACTGGAGGTAAAGCTCTCTCCAAGACTGAACTTGACAGTCAAGAGGAGAAGGTAAACACTTGCACCACACCACACTCATCACATAGTTTCACTAAATCTACACAACCAAAATCCACGCACAGAAACACAAAAACATTTGCGGAGGCTATCCATAATAATCTGCTCAAGCAAAGGAGACCTCCAAAGCAGAAATGCAAGCAACCTCCACCCCTCAACACAACCCAAATGACACACAGCCCACAGACTCAGTGTGTCACTCAACTACAGTCCATAAGGCAAAACAACGTACCCAACACACTAGTCATAGGTGACTCTATAGTCAGCCACACTGATATTCCACTCACCAGGCTAAGCAAGGAGATGGTTACTGTCAGCTGCCTGTTGGTTGCCAGGATCCACCACATAACCCATGCACTCAGGTCACTCCGCAACAAGTACAAATATGACTCTGTCATTGTCCATGTTGGTGTGAATGACCTGAGATGTACCTCCCTGGACTACATGAAAAGAGACGTGGAAGTGCTCTCTGATCTTGTAGCTCAGGCAGGTATGACCCTAGCCCTGAGTAGCATCCTGCCATCGCACAGAATGATACCGCAGTACAAGGACAAAATGATTGACTTCAACAATTGGCTAAGCTTCTGGTGTCATTCTAAGGGGATCCAGTATCTGTCTTTCTGGAACGACATAGTCGACAGACCACGATGCTTTGCCAGAGATAGCCTGCACCTGTCACCCCTGGGATTCCGGATACTGGCTAAGGCTTTTGCCGCCCCTATAGTTCCTTTTTAGGCAAGGTTCAAATGACAAATTCACCACTGTAACAGGAATAGGCAAGCAAAAACTGAAGGTAATGCTACTCAATGTTATAAGTCTATACCTCAAAATGCACTCCCTCGAGGCACTCCTTAAAATGGAGAACATCAATATCTGTGCAGTGACTGACACGTGGTTCAAGGCACCAGAGAGCACCCCTGCATTACCAGGCTATAACTCATACCACACTTTTCCACCATCTAACCTGGACCTGGACACCAAAGACGGAGGTGTGTCCATATTCATTAAGGATATCCACACCTCCAGGCTAGCTGCTCAGCATAATGCATCCAAGGTTATCCAAGTGCAACTAACTCTGGGCAAAACTGCAATCCAAATTGTAGCTTGCTACAGATCCCCCACCATGCCCCAGGATTCCCACTCCTCTTTTCTTGATATACTGGAAAATATTACAGTTCAACCAAACACTGTAATAATGGCCAATTTCAATTACCTCACCATTAATTGGGAAAACTACTCATGTACCAACTCTTTTTTTCAACGCTTTCTGGAATTCATAAATTCCAATGCCCTGGATCAACTTATCCACACCCCTACCAGGGGCAACAATATCCTAGACATAGTCATTACCAACATGAGTGATCTGTGTTCTACACCTGAAGTCAACTCCTTGTTGGTCAGATCCGACCATAAGCTAATCACCCTAGATATCCACATCCCGTCCTCACCCCCCCCATTAAGGAAACCACGGTAAACAATTTCTCCAAAGCCAACTTCATGCTTCTTAAGACAGTAGTTGTGAACTTCATGACACCCATGCAGATGGACAATACAGTTATGACTGCTGAATTCTACACAAATGCACTCTATAAGCACTTACAAGAGTGCATGGATCATGCTATCCCAAACAAAACCAAGACGCTATCCTCTAAAATAAGGAAGCCAATCCGGTGGTCTCCTGCCATAAACAAACCCTACAACAAAAGGAAGAAACTGTTGCAAAAGAGAGTAAAACCCCATGAGTGGAGGAGCTCCCTGGTCAGCCTCAGTAAAAAGCTGAGATCCCTTATAAGATCCTCCAAAGCTAGCTACGAAAACAAAATCGCCACTGATTTTGGGGACAACCACAAAGCATTCTATAGCGATGTCAAGAATCTCAATGGCAACATCCAGATCTGCTCTGAGTTACAGCACAACGGCACAAAAATTACAGAACGAACTGATGCTGCCAATATCCTGGCAGACAGGTTCAGTGCTAACTTTACCCCGCTCTCACCCCCTAAAGGGCCCATATCTATACAGGAAGAATGCAGAGTCCCTGGAATCACAACTATGCAGGTAAAAGCTGCACTCTCTCTAAAGCCAAAAACACAGTATCCATGAGACCAGACAACATCCCAGGCTGCATTTTACACAAGCTTCAGAACGAACTGCCTCCCCACCTAAGCACCATGTTCAATCATAGCCTCATGTCAGGCTTTGTGCCCACTGAATGGTGCACAGCAACAGTTATCCCACTGCACAAAGGGGGTGCCAACACTGATCCTGGGAACTATCATCCTATTAGCATGATGAGCCTGGTCTGTAAGGCCATGGAACGTATCACCATGGAACTCATAAACAAAGACATTGGTAAACTCCAAACTCTGGACCCCACCCAGTTTGGGTTTGTGAAAGGCAGATCATGCCTCCTGAACCGGATCGACTTCTTTGAGGCAGTCACCAAAGCTGTAGATGAGGATAAGGTGGTTCACACAGCCTATCTTGACCTCGCCAAGGCTTTTGACACCATCCTCCATTCTGGAATTATAGCAAAACTCACTAAACTAGGTATAAATCCCTACATCACAAGATGGGTTGCCAACTAGCTCACTGACAGAACCCACACTGTAAAAGTTGCAGACTCCAAATCTGACTTCACACCAGTGACAAGTGGAGTACAACATGGCTCAGTCCTGGGACCTCTCCTATTTGGTATCTACTTCTCTAAAGTACAGGCTAACACAGAAGGTCTTTGGCTAATGACGTTCGCAGATGACTGCAAACTGGAAGCCATAGTCGAGTCTCCAAATGATGTGGACATCCTACAGAGGGGCCTCACTGAGACAAATGCCTGGTGTCAGAGCCATGGCCTCAAGCTCAATGCCAAAAAGTGCATTGCCATCCCCTTTGGTAAAAACTCTGTACCCATGAACTACCACATAGGCAGCAGTCTACTTAATGCCGAATGGGTGATAAGAGACCTTGGGACCCAGGTGGACAGTAGTCTCTCCGTTGATAATCACATCGCTACAGTAGTCAGGAAATCCTTCTACGTGGCACACCTCATCACAAAAAGGTTCTCATCCAGGAAAAAAGGGGTCATTGTTCCCCTCTATTCAACACTCATTAGACCCATTACAGAGTACAACACCCCTTTTGGAATGTACCTCACAAGACATTTCCAGCAGTTGGAAAGGACACAGAAGTACCTCACAAAGATGATTACTGGCCTCAAACAGATGCCCTACACTTACCGTCTCAAAAAACTCCAGCTTTACTCCATAGCATATCGCCTACTCCGAGGTGATCCCTGCCTAACATATAAAGCTATGTCAAACCCAGAGCTGTTGGACATGTTACACCTAAAGAAATCCCAATCTCTCTAAGCTACATGCTCTAGGGATCTAAACTTTTTCATCACAATAAACAGGACATGCTGGAGGGATAGATTCCTGTCCCAGATACTTCCTATACTCTGGAACAAGCTACCCATCTATGTCAAGCAAAGTTCCTCATTAGCACTCTTCAAGAAAAATCTTGATGAATGGATGGGAAATAGGAAATACACCCTGGGGATCACTTCTGTGGCTCTGCTCGACAGGGGCAGAGGAAAATAACTTTGTTGGGTGGCGTAAGCCAGGGAACCTTGTTGGCTAGGCTTACTTAAGCCCTTGGGTCGATAGCCTAGTACCTACCTATGAACCTATGAATCCTTCCCACAACTTCACTCTTGACTGCTGATTGGACAGTTTCAATAAGTGAAATTAACAGTCAGGGTGAAGATTTCTTCAGGACTTTCTTGCCCATACAGTGAGAAGAGCCTAACAATCCTGAACAAAAATAAATAATAACAACAACAACAAAAAATATGTAAACTAGAAACACACATAACCCTACTTTATATCCAACTACCACTACATTAAAAAGTAGGGGGTTAGAAGGTGGTTGCACCTACTACAGCAGTGAGGAATTGGAACATCTACTGTTATGAGTACACAACAGTATTATATTTATTATTCTCACTGCTGCAGTAGCCTTTAGACTATATGGGTTAGTTACTCAAGCTTATCAAACTGAGAGGAGGAAGGATATGGATTCAGGAGCCCCAGGAGAATGGTTCTAGAAAAACTCTCTGGAACTTGAAAAGGAATCAGTTTGTATTACTTTGTAAAAGTATATACGGAGGACCATTTAGCTCCCCTTAGAATGCTTCTAGAGTCCACCCCTTTCCATCATGAATAGAAGACAAGGCTCTATTAGAATGTGCTTTGTTACTTCCTGGAATGGATTTGTCAAGATGGGAATAACAAAAAGCAATAAGAAATAGCTGAGGACAACCACCTGCAAATTTCCTGCTTTGACATAGGATGCCCCTTTTTTGTCAGTTGATAAGAAACAAATAGCTGATGAGCTTTTTCAAAGGACTTAGTTCTGTCAAGATAGTACCTGATCTGCCTATGCATACCTATGCATGTCCAGAGTACGCAGAATCCTTTCTCCCTTGTTTTCAGGTTCTCGGTGGAAAACTGTGAGATTTCATGGCATGACTCAAAGTAAACTCTGAAACTACTTTGGGTATAAAAGAGCGGGCTGCACTTAATGTGGCCCTACCTTTGTGGAATACGAGACAACATTTACCCAACATGAGAGCTTGCAAGTCAGATACTCTTCTTGTGGATGTCATAGCAATGATGAGTGCAGCTTTCTAAGTCAAGAACCTTAAATCAGCTTGACAATCAGGTTCAAAAGGTGACATAGTCAACTTCTCCAGCACAAAGTTGAGATTCAAAGGAGAATCAACTTGTTTACAAGGAAGTCTCAGGCGTAAAACTTCTTCAGAAACTGTTTTACCACAAACAGAAAAGAACTAGAAGGATCCATGTGCAGACGTGCTGAAATGATCACATGACAAAACTTTATAAACAAATAAATAAGACCAGTGGAAAGTAACTCACACAAATATTTGAGCACCACTGGTAGTCACCACAGTGATTTTTGGGGAATCCTTCTGAATCTTCAGAATTACCCTGGATATCAGTGGAAAGGGTGGAAATGCATAAAGGAACATTCCCTTCCAAGGGAATGAACATGTATCTATTTTCCAGGCTTGCTTGCAAGAAGATCCAGAAAAAATAGTCATAAAATGTATCGACACTTTCCAAATACTTAAAACTAATAAATATAATTTAACGCAAAAGACTTTTCAGTTTTAAAATACATGACAGTGAAGTGATTTCGTTCAAGGTGGTTTGAACGAAATCACTTCACTGTCATGTATTTTAAAACTGAAAAGTCTTTTGCATTAAATTATATTTATTAGTTTTAAGTATTTGGAAAGTGTCAGTTGATAGATTTTATGACTATTTTTACATATTTTGTATTTTATAATTAAACAGGTAGAGTATTTAGAGTGAGGAGCGTCCTGAAACTACCTTGGCCAGTAAGGTTTTGTTGTTATTCAGACTTTTGTGTATTGTAGTTGTCAGAGGCTGGTTGTCATGTCAATCTTGTTTTAAAAAATGTATTCAACTCCCTTGTTTTGCACAGCTGATTTGTCTGATGAAGTCTACCAAACTGGCAGGGTAGACAAAAAGCACTTCACTTTCGTTTGGAATAAAGCTTGTGGATTATTCATTTGTGCACAGGAGCCATTATTTTATTTATTTTGCTCGTTTGGTCCGTGTTGTTGCTTAGTCCTTATCTAAAGCAGTTTAATTAAGAAAGAACTTTCTTCTGAAGAAAGTGAAGTAGCAATTTTCCTTAGGCTATCCATATAACAAAGCATAAACATCTACATGTATGTCTGATAACTGATAAGTCTGAAAGCCAAAGTGGAAGATGAAAACATTCTCTTACCCAGACGGTCCACTACCCTGTCTTCCTGAGTCTAATCTAAGGGAAGAGAAAAGAAATGTATTATCTAAGGCACTTTATACATTTTATCTTCTTTTTTGTGACTGATGGCTAGATATCAGTATGATTACAGGTAGCATTTAACACATCCTCCAAGGATGGCAGTGTAGGAGAGAGTTGAGAAATGAGAACTAGTCATTTGTAACATATAATTCCTCAGTTCACAGGGAACATCTACTTCTTCCCATAAAAAAAATCTCTCTCATCCTGGCTAAAGTCTGATTAAAAATGAATTCCTGCACACGAGGAAAAGAAATTATATTTTCTTCACAATCAGAAAGCTGAGCTTCTGAACCTGAAGGAGAAGAAGCCCCATCTGTGTCATAATCATAATCATCAGACCCATGTTTTCTCAGGAATCTCTTTACAGGAGATGCTCATCTGTAATAACTACTGGACACTAGGATTCACAGCCTGTAATGGATGTTTTGTTAAGGTAAGAAAATCAACTTTATTAACAGTAATTACCTCTTGAGATAAATAATATTTAATCTTTTGTTTTTTCTTTATACGTGTTCCTGTGGAAGAAGACCAACTTGAAGGAGGGACATCTGACAACTCCAGTGGTCACTTTCCCAGGTTACCCTGTGAAGAGTATCCTGAAGTATTTCCCAGCCCTATACAAGATGGTTCTCCCATCCACTTGAACATCCGAAGAGGATATTGCTGAACCTTAGCTCATCATGGCCAAAAAGACAACATTTGAGAAAGATGGAGAGGTAAGTGAGTGGTCTGAGAAAGAACTGATGGCCACTGCAGGTTTACCCACCATTGGCTGAGATGTAGACTGAGACCATGGAAATGGTGAGGGTGCCTTGGTAACTGATTTTTTTTCTTTCTAGGAACAGCAGGGGTGGAATCACAGGACCGGAGAAAGTATGCATGCTCTAGCTGAGGAAGAGAAGCCAAAATGGTAAGTGTTGCTGAATTGAGTTGTTTCACACTTATACTCATTGTTCTTGTCCCAGCCCCTTTATAAAGTAAAAGCACAAGCAGCATTCAATGTCCCCGTCAGTACTCAATTTTTCTAAAAGAAATAAAAAACACTGACAGTAAAAGAAAAATGGCAGGTAGGTTGTCATGACATGACCATAAGTACTGCACTGTAAAAACATGTCCCTGTCCATCACAAAATAAATATTTTTAAAGTTTACATAAGCAGAACATTTATTTACTTAAAATTACCTCTTAATTAGCTAAATAACACAGGTAGCTATAATTAGCTGTCCTTGACAGGTAACTTCCGACACAGGTAAAAATATACATTTTCTTAAAGGGAAAATACCACTTTTAGTCAGAATTTTAAATTACATAATATTTTCTTAAAAGGACAACAACTTCTGTGTGGAGAGGTTTCCCACTGGGACCCATCTGCCAGAAACTAAGCTCTTAGCCATTTGCAGCTCCTGTAAAGCCAGAAAGAGATGCTTTTCCGTGAAACAACAAAAAAGTCTTGAAGAAATCTTCACTCTGACTACTGATTTTCTTCTTTGGGGTTAGCCAATCTGGAGTCGGGGTAAATGTGTTAGAGAGGAACCAGAACTTTGTGAAGCTGGACACTTGTTGCTTCCTAGGTGGGAAAAACATATAGTCTAAAGGTTACTGCAACAGTGGGAATGATGGACATGGATATGTTTAATGCATGGTATCTCCTAGTTCTAAGGGTAAAGGTGTGTATGTTATGTATATACATGTGATATTAATCTTCTAGTTCAGAACTGGGTAATGTTATAATGACTATATCCAGAGTAAAAGCATTGCAATGAATTTGATAGTTTAATAAGATGAGCGTATTAAGTTACGATGTTTGAATGGTTTGATATAATGTAAGTAATAATTAATACAATAGATTTGTCAAAATGGGATGCTGAACTAGCAGGTATGAGCAGAGAATGGGTAAATCTCAAGAAGTGCAAATTTCAAGGAAGAGATGAGGTTCTTTACATATCAGCAGAGGCAAATATGCAGCATCCATTTAAGAAACTGCTTAACCAGTTCATGCTGAGTCAAAGTACTGCCCTTCAGAGGTTCGTGTTGGGCAAAATAAGAAGAAATGGCTGATGTGAAATAACTATGACCCAAATCATTTGGGTACCTTAATAAGTCAGAATTACTTTCACAATGAATGCCTAGGGAAACACAGGATATTATGCCATAATAAAAAACTTCTTTCACTTGGCAGACTACATCTGCTGGGTGGAAAGTTTCCTGGCAGCAAAAGTCAATTCTAACACCTCACCAGGTTCAGCAGGATATAAGGTACAGCTTCCAAGGTTTTAGATGATTTTGGATTAATTACATATTGATTAAACAAGATGTGATTATTCATTGTAGACCTGGATGACGTCAGTGTTTTATCTGCTTAAAGTAGACTGCCTTAAATAAAACTCGGAGTCAGCGACTAGAAACCTGGCAAAGTATATTCACAGGGCACGAAGCTTAGAACAAAATAATAAATAATGGAGGTAGTGTTATCTAGCAAACTAATTTCAGGATTTCAAAGCCTTCATTAAGTTAGTGGGATTTAAGGGTGGTGCATAAGAATACATCCACTCACGCTACAATTGATATGAGTTTGGTTAGTAACCCAGGGCTAGTTTAAGAGGCAAAATTGGGAGGCCAGAATCCTCTTCTCCTCTGAGTGGGGCCTATATTAGATGCACAAAAAGACTTTAGCACGAACGCTCACATGAACGAAAATGCCGGGAATCGAAACTATGACTGTGGGGTCGTGTTACAGTGAGGAGTGGGATATTTGCCCTTTCCTCACTGTAGTGCGACCTCAGAGTTAGAATATATAGTTAGTGGGGGGCACAGCCCCCCAAAATAGCAAGTTTGATTAGCAGCATTTTCGCTCATGTGAGCATTCGTGATAAAGTCTTTTTGGTTTTATAATATAGACCCCTCTCAGTGTGTATATGGGTGTGTATGTGTGTGCTTGTGTGTATATGTAAGTGACAGAGTGTGTGTTGGGGGTCTCACTATCCAATGGGCAGAGGCCATGGGAATACCATGGGTAACTGTTACCAAAAATGCTCAAATTATGCAAGCCACCTTGAATGCACTGCATACTTAGTACTGGAGAGAACTGCAAGGCAGACAAGTTAGAAAAGCCTGCTTCATCTTTAGATGACAAACCCTGGTCCCAGAAACAGGGAGACTGATGTTTCTTTTATTCTATAACTTTACTGCAAAGGATCAGTGAATGCCTAATTTCACAGCAAACAGTCAGCGTTTTGTGTATGTGTGCTCCTGTGTAAGCTCCATTTTAGCTAGGAGAAGTGCTAATACTGTTACAGAAAAGTACAGTTGTGTATACTTACCATAAATGTAGATGTTCAAATGTATTCACTATTGCAGTCATCACATTTGGGTTATCTGCCTGCAGGTAGCCCTCAGCCGGCCTGAATACCAGAATCTTGGATTCTTGCATTGGATGCTGTCTCTTCTTCCATGACATCAGGTCGTCAGGGGTATAAAACATGCAGCCGATGCCATTACATCAGTATTTTTTGCCCCAGATGTCAGGTGCCCCCACAATGGGAAGCAATTATATGTTATGGTACACCTCCATCAAAAAGCAAATACACCAGAAAACTTAAATACAACAAACAAGAAGGAAAGGTAGAGCCAAGAGAAGTCACGGGGCTGGAGGGAGGGTAACCAGGACTGCAACAGTGAATACACTCGAACATCTACATTTATGATAAGTGTACACAATTGTACTATGTTCTTCGTGTTTCACTGTTGCAGTCATCACATTTGGGTTGATTCCCAAAGCTAAGGAAGGGAGGAGGATGTTAGAGAGCATTAGGACCAGCTATTAAACCCTGCAAGATTGCAGTGGCAAAACCAGCTCTGGATTTAGAAAAAATAGGCATGTGGTAATGCTTGGTGAAGGTATGTACATAGCTCCAGTTAGCAGCTTCTAGGATGTCCCTGGTAGGGACTCCTCTGAGAAAGGCTGTAGAGGTAGCTGCAGCCCTGGTGGAATGTGATCTTATCCCCTGTGGGGTAGGATTTCCATGGTGCTTGTAGCAGAAATGAATGCAACTGGCTATCCATTTAGAAATGGTTTGCATTGAAATGGCCTTCCCCTCTGCCCCTGCAGCAAAGCCAACTAGCAGCTGTTCAGATTTTCTGAGAGGCTTAGTCCTGTCCAAATAAAATCTAAGTTGTCTGTGTACATCCAGAGAGTGCAGTATTCGTTCTCCTTTGTTTTGTGAATTGGGGAAAAAAGTAGGCAAATGAATGGACTGGTTTAGGGTCACACTAGACACCACCTTGGGCATAAAGGAAGGATTGGTCCTGAGGGAAACCCTGTCTGCATGGAAGGTAATGAAGGGCTCCACTGCCATGAGGGCATGTAATTCAGACACTCTTCTTGCTGAAGTGATGGCTAGAAGGAAGGCTGTTTTCCAAGAAAGGAATTTCAACTCTGTAATTGCAGCTAGCTCAAAGGGAGGGAGAGTGAGCTTTTCCAATACAAATGTAAAAAACAAATTCAGGAGTGCACCAATGCTGATTCCAAAAAGTTCACCAGAAAGCTCAAGATAAAATCCTTTGTTAAACGAAATTCCTAGGACAGTAGTAAGCGCTTTCACGTTCAATGACGCTTCATCAGACTTTAACACCAACTAACAAAACACAAAGATTTTATAGCCTGATGTCACGCCCATCATTAATTGATTGCAAATTAACATATCTTGGCGACAAACAAACAAATAATTAAAATATTTCTAGTGAATAATAAAACACTAATGAACTGTCAAACATTAAAAATAAACACGTATAAAAATACAAAAAACATGTATATTTCTAGTGCTTAAAAGACCTAGCTGCTAAAAATGGTTTCAAGCTAATTCTATCGTTGAGCCCATATTGGTGTGCCTGCAATCTCAAGATCCATTTGCCCTCAATTTCCTCTGTAAAATTTTTAATATTACCTAACCTACTTGTCCTTTTTACTACTTCTAAAACCCTAAACTTGAAATGGTGTTGGGAGCCATTGTTCTCCTATTGATTGCATAAATATGTTCCCTTATCCGCTCTCATAGGGTTCTGTTTGTTTTACCTACGTAATACTTCTGGCATATTACACACTGCGCTAAATATACCAGATCTCTTGTTTTGCAATCTGTATAAAATGAGAACTTATATACACGACCGGAATGCGGATGTCTAAATGTTTTATCTTCAGCTATGTATATACACTGATTACATGAACGGCAAGGAAATGTTCCTTTCCTTTGTGAAACAATATCATGCGAGTTAGTTTTCTCATAACATAGAAGTCTTTTAAGAGATTTCATATTCTTGTAAGCTATTCTAGGTCTATCCTCCACTAGAGAGTTGATTCTATCATCCATCTGTAGGAATTTCCAATTCTTATTAATGATTTTATGAATCTGGTTATTCCTGTTGGTATATGGAATAACTAGCCTCTGTGTCTGTAGACAAGTCTTGTTTAGTGTCTTGGGATCTGAAGCAGATCTCCGACCAAAATAGGGCCTGCCCTTCCCAGTCCTCAAATTGGTATTCATTTGTAGAGTGGTTTGTATATTTCTTCTATTATAACCCCTATGTACAAACTCATCTATTATTTTATCCTGATGTTTTAAAAAAATTGCATCATCTGTTGTGAGCTTTGATGCTCTGATTATTTGATTAGATGCAATATTTGAATGTACATGTTTCGGATGCATACTGGTACGATGTAAAAAAACCATTCCTCCAACATGTTTTCCTAAATAATTCTGTGTGTAACCCATTTGGCCCTTTTGATATTCTAACATCTAAGAATTCTATGCTAGTGTCTGAACTCCCACACTCAAACTCAAGAAACTGTGTCGTCCCATTCAGGTATCTAGTGAACTCTTTTAATTGCAACTCATTACCTCCCCATATGACGCATAAAATAATACATATTTATGAAACAATGTGTTGGTGAATACATATAAATCCTCCCAATAGGCTAACACCAAATTGGCGTAGGAGTTTGCGCATGGGGTCCCCATCGCCACCCCCTTCTTTTGTAAGAAATATTTGTCATCATAGCACATCACATTATTTTCTAGAACAATTTCAAGTAGCATCATCCATTTAATAACGTTGTTATTACTAATGCCATTTCTTAACAAAATACAAAGTTAAAGTCCCAGGCTGGAGTAGGGGCTCTCCTAGGGGGTCTTACATTTTTGGCCCCTCTAAGGAATTGCTTTAGCAGGGGGTGAGAGAAGAGGGGTGGCTCAGTATTATAATTTGCTGAAATGGCAGAGGCATGCATTTTAATTGACAAGAAGGAGAGGCCCTTGTGGAGCATTTCTGTTAAGTACTGAAGAATATGAGGTAAGCTAGGCACCGTTGTGCCCATCCCCTGAGTCTGGCTCCAGGAACAGTAACTTTTCCACTTTTCAGCATAGGACTTTCTAGTACTACGCCTCCTGCCTCCAAAATGACATCTAGCACCTGCTTACTGAGGGATGCTATTGGAGAGCTCAGGGAATTAGCCAGGCTGCAAGGTTCAGGGTTTGAAGCTGAGGGTGCAGAACCTGGCCTGCCTGCTGGGACAGCAGGGAGGGGGTCTGAGGAAGATGCCATAGTTCCAGCAGTGTCATGCTGCTCAAGAGAGGGTACCAGGGCTGGTGTGGCCATTCTGGTTGAATCAGCATTGTCCTTGGCTTGTCCTGTTTGATCTTTTGCAGAACCTTCGAGAGGAAAGGCAAAGGGGGAAAGGCATAAACCGAGAGGCTTTCCCAGGCAAAGAACAGGGCATCCACTTTCTAAGCTTGTCTGTGGGAAGTCCTTGCGCAGAATTTGTCCAATTGGTAGTTCTGAGGGGAGGCAAACAGGTCTACCTCTGGAGTCCCCCATTTGTTCCACAAGAGGTTGAATATTTTTGGTTCTGGTTTCCATTCGTGTGGGTCCATGTGATTTCTGCTTAGGTCGTCTGCCAGTGAATGTAGCTTGCCTGACAGGAAATGAGCTTGTAAGTGCACTTGGTAGCTCAAGGCTGAGTTCCACAGAGCCATGGCTAGTCTGTAGAGAGGGTACAAGTGGGTTCCCCCCCTGCTTGTTTATGTACCACATAACTATGGTGCTGTCTGTCTTTACCAATAGTTGTCCTGGAAGAATGCGGTCTTTGAAGGCTGTCAGGGAATTCTGTACAGCTAACATTTCTTTTTGGTTGATATGCAGGTGCATAAGTCTTGGGTTCCATTTGCCCTGAATGCACTGCCCTGCAAAGTGAACCCCCCCATGCATAGTCTGATGCATCTGTTGCGTCTGTTGTTAGGGTTTGGGCGGCAGGGGGTAGAGTGAAAGGGAGCCCCTTGTTGTGGTAGCAGGCCTCTGTCCACCAAAGGAGCTCTGTCTTTATACAAGGGATGATAGGAATCATTGATTCCAGGTCCTGCGAATGTTGACACCATAGGCTTTTTAGATACCATTGTAGTTTCCTCATATGCAGTCTTGCATAAGGAATTTGTAGAATGCAAGAGGCCATGAACCCCAGGGTTTTCAGAATTTACCTTGCAGATAGCTGGGTCTTTGTGGTCAATAGTTTGATGTAGTTTGTCAAATAAACTTGTTTCTCTGTAGTGAAAAAAGCCATCTGGGAAGTTGTGTTTAAGCTTGCTCCCAGGAATACAATCTATTGGCAGGGTACTGGGTGAGATTTCCTTTCGTTTATGGTGTACCCCAGTGAGGTTAGAAGTTTATGAATGCCAGATCTTTTAATAGCAAGTCCTGGCTTTCTGCCTGAATCAGACAGTCGTCCAAAAGTACGGGTATATACCCTGGGTGCAGTAGATAAGCCAAAGGGAAGTGCAGAGAACTGATAGTGCATGGAGCCTGCCCTGAAGCGTAGGTATTTCCTGCAAGATTCCCTTATTGGAATGTGCAGGTAAACTTCCTTTAAGTCTAAGGTTGCCAACCAGGCATCTTTGCCTAGCATAGGAAGCAGCTGTTGAAGTGTTAGCATCTTGAATTTTGGGATTACTAGAAAGGTGTTTAGAATAGAGAGGCCCAGGATAGGATGCCAGGAGTTGTCTTTTCTGGGTACCAGGAAATGTCTTGAATAAAAACCTAGTCCCCTTTGTTCTGCTGGGACAGGCTGAATAGCCCTGATACTTAGAAGAGAGAGAACCTGCTGTTGGGTCTCTGTCCACTGATTTGGGGGCAGGTCCAGCCAACCGTTTGGGGTTGGTAGGATGTGGAAGTGGAATCTGTATCCTTAGGAAACTATATTCAAAACCCATTTGTCCTGGGTAATGAGTTCCCAGTTTTTGCATGTAGGGGAAACTTTCCTCCTAAGGGAGCAGGCAGTTGAGCAGGGCTTAGAAGGGTTAAGGTTAAGTCATTGTACCATTTTTCCGTAGAGGGATGGCTTACTACTCCCTGCTTTGGAAGTGGGAGCCCCCCACTGCTTAGGCCTGTGCATAGCCTGAGACTGTAACCTAGGTGGTCTGCTGTTCCTGGGTTTCAACTGAGAAGACCTGGAAAGGACCAATTCTTTGAAGGCCAATGCCTACTAAATCTGGGAGGCTGTACTTGTAGGAAATCTTTACCAGTTTGCATAGATTTAGCTTTTTCCTCCATTCTTTTGAGGACTTTCTCTGCTTTGTTGCCAAACAGGT
The DNA here is from genome assembly GCF_019279795.1 of Protopterus annectens. Lineage (NCBI taxonomy): Eukaryota > Metazoa > Chordata > Ceratodontiformes > Protopteridae > Protopterus > Protopterus annectens. The sequence goes on along the minus strand of NC_056730.1, from coordinate 714,121,808 downwards.
GGTCTTGGTTTAAGAGAGCATCCAGTAATTTAGCTTTAACATGATCTAGCAAGTTTTGCTCCTTAAGCCAAGCATGCCTTCTAAGTACAGACCCAGTGACAGCAGCCGTGCAAGATGCTTCTAAAGAGTCAAAACCACATTACAAAGTATGTTTACCAACTTGTTCTGCAGAATACATTAAATCCTGTATTTCTTTGTGTTCAGCATAGTCAGGAATCAACATCATTTTCTGTTTAAGCAGTCCCATAATATGCTGCTGGTACTTTAACATATGAAACCGGCAATTTAAAGGCCTAATGGCCAAAGTAGCAGAAGTGTATACCTTCTTACCCCATCTGTCCAAGACTCTCTATCAGAAGGGGTAGGATTTTTGGCAGCAGTAGCCTTTAATGCCTTTTGGTCCTTGGGAAATGGTCTCTGGATTCGCAGCAGGATTCTTGAAGAGGAACATGTGAGAGTCAGGTACTCTGCAATACCTGTCAGGTTTTCTGGGAGCTGGAGGTAAGGTGTCTAGGGAAAGGCTACATTCCAAGAAAGCATCATCTACAATGTCCAGAACAGGAGGGATAGCTAAAGGCCTGTGTTGAGGAAGGAGTAAGAATTCCCTCAGCCTCTTTTTGAAGTCAGAGTAATCCCTGGCTTTCTCAGAGGAAATTCTCCCTAAGAGTGTGCAAGGTTTCACCAAAAGAAAAATCTTCTGGAGGGGAAGCAGAGGGAATGGAATCTTCTGCATCAGAATCCTCATAGGTAGATAAGGGCAAATCCTGGTAATCAGAAGGGACAGAAATATCAGATTCCTGATCAGAAGAATCAGAAGGAAAATCAGTTTTAGGTCTCTTAGAGGGGGGAAGGCTGGCTTCCCCTAATTAAGGTAATAAGTTCTTCAGCCATTCTAAGCATTTGTTTTTAGGCATATGGGCCTGAGCATGCAGTTTGGACATCGGATTTCTAGGCATGGTGCGCGTTTTAGGCCTGGATAAAGAAGATGGAGTTGGTTTAAAATGCAAGTCTGTAGGCCTGAATACACCCTCAGAAGCTGGTGCCTGCACAGCGGCTCCGGACCCATCCAAGGTAGAGACATCCGCAGGTTCCATAGTCAAAGAAGCATCTCATGGCATACCGGACTCCGAATTGGTCTCAGTAGAGGCCTGTGAATCTGAAGTAGCAGGTATCAGAGGCTACGAAAGCGCATCACTGAGTACCGGCAGACTGGTGACTAGCTTAACGGAAGTGTTGTTGGCAGTTTTGGACCCATGTGGTCTGTCTCTGTCTTTATCCTTACGTTTTTTCAGAAGATCGGTAGTCGGATGGCTTAATGAAGCCATTTCGGAGTACGGATACAGAGTACCAAAATAATTTGCTGCAAAGATAGCCCGATGACGAATAGTTCAGGGGTTGAACAAGGCACAAAACTGAAAGCGAGGGACGTCGTGGTCTGAGCCTAAGCAGGGAATGCAGTACAAATGAAAATCTTTATGAGGTATTTGCTTTCCACAGGTAAGACAATTGTTAACTTTTAGTGACATCGGTTAGTGCAAGAAAAGAGATCCCCAACGGTTCTGAAACTCGAAAGTGAAAATTTCAGGAGTCGGCCGACCGGCACTTGCGAACTGCTTCTGCTTTGGGCACTGCACGGCAAGAAAGACTGATGTAATGGCATCAGTTGCATATTTTATACCCCTGACGACCTGACGTCATGGAAGAAGAGACAGCATCCAACGCAGGAATCCAAGACTCTGGTATTCAGGCCGGCTGAGGGCTACCTGCAGGCAGATAACCCAAATGTGATGACTGCAACAGTGAAACACGAAGAACATCAGGAAAACTGCATCAAGTAAATGTTTCCTACATGTCATCTAAGTCTGTTCCTATGCTGAGTGATTTGTAAGGTAAGAAACTGATTCCATTAACTATTACACATTTCAGTTTGTTTTGTCAGTCCAAAATATGTCGTTGTAAAGAGTCAGACAATAAAAGCAGCTTGCATTTACAGTAAATATGCTTCCAAACCAATAAATATTTACTCACAGCATACTCAGTGAAACCTCTTTAAAAATAAAAGTCAACTTGAAAACTGTCTCTGTGTTACAAAGACAGCACAAAATATCTCAAACAGAAAAAGTTATATATCAGAAAATTATTTAGCAATCCATTAGCCTTGACTAGGATAAAGTGAGCACAACTCTACAAAACCCATGTAGTTGCATCTTCATAACTATAAGACAAATGCACCACAGTATAAAACATATAATAGATTTTTGCAGTGGGACAAACCTTCCATAACACCTTGCATTATTTTTCTCACTCTCAGATTTCTGGAGCTCGGTGAAAGTGCAATCACAAACCGAGAAAGAAAAACTTTTAGTTATGTACTCACCATAACTTCAGATGTTTGGGATCCATCTCGCCTACATTCTGACTGATGGGTTCGGAGCCGATCCTCGGCTCTGACTCGGCACGCTTATGCCAAAGAACAAAGTCTCTTATTGGCTGAGCTTACTATATCCCAGGATGCACCACTACCAGTCCCCCAGATCTAGTTTGTCCGCATACATGCACACACGCATGCACTGCTTATATAACATTGACAGATGATACAAGATAAAACAGTAGAACCCAAACCGCTCAATCTCTTCTGATCTCAAGGCAGGGGAAGGAGAGATGGATCCCAAACATCTGAAGTTATGGTGAGTACATAACTAAAAGATGTTATGTGATCCTATCTCGCCTACATTCTGACTGATGGGACAGCGTCCCTAGCACCTAAATCCTGGGTGGCTCACTGGAAAACACTCCTGAGTACCGTGGAACCAAATGATGCTCGCCTTTAGATGCCACATCCAATTTATAGTGGGAAATGAAAGTGTGCGGGGTTGGACCAAGTAGCTGCAGCACAAATCTCAGAAATAGCGAGGCTTGGAATGGAATGCAATAGAGGTAGCCATAGCTCTAGTAGAGTGAGCTTTGACAGAAGTTGTAAGTTGTTTATTTGAAGAGGAATAAGCCTGAGTTATGCAATCTCTGATCCATTTGGCAATAGTAGCTTTAGTGATGGTTTTACCCAGTTTATTATCTGAAAAGGACACAAACAATTGATCTGTTTTTGAATTTGTTGAGTCCTATCTAGATAGAAGCGCAATTGCCTGTGAACATCCAATGTATGGAAGGTGTATTCCGCTTTGTTTGAAAATTTTGGAAAGAAAACTGGTAGCTCTAAAGACTGTTGGAGACAGAGATTGGAACAAACTTTTGGGACAAAAGATGGATTAGGCCTAAGTGATACTCTATCCTTGTGAAAAATCAAGTATGGTGGTTTGATAGATAGGGCTTGAAGTTCTGAAACTCTTCTTGCAGAGGTAATTGCAATTAAGAAGGCAGTCTTCCAAGACAGATATTTCAAATCACATGTAGCAGCCGGTTCAAAGGGGGAAGATGTTAAGGCACGAATTACCAAATCAAGATCCCACGGCGCAGGATGGAAAACTGGGGTCTTAAAGCACAGCACCTTTCATGAAAGTTTTACATAATCTGCTGCTCATCAACGGTGGGTCTATGGAATCGTGAAATTTGGAGATAGCTGCTAGTTGGACTTTAATAGTAGAGACTGAAGATCCTTGATTAAACAAGGATGTTAAAATTTCAAGACCTCTGGTATCGGGCAGTAATATGGTCTAAGCCTCTGAGTTGAGCCCAGATAGCAAACCTCTTCCACTTACTGTGATACAATTTCTTAGTGGTGGGTTTGTGGGCTGAAGATAAAATGTGAATAACTTCGGGTCCAAGGTGTGATTTCTGACTAAAGTTGGAAGAGGAGGAGCCAAGCTGTTAATTTCAAAGTGTGAAGGGACTGGTGCTGTTGTCCCGACTGATGAACCAGAAGGTCCAAATTAGATCCAAGAACCAAGGACCGTCCAGGGTATATTTCTGTAGGTAGGGGAACCATACCTGATGAGGCCAATCTGGGGCAATTAGAATCATTGTGGACCCCAATTGGGAAGCTTTCTGGATGACTTTGGGGAGAGTGGAATCGGAGGGAAAGCATAAAGCAGTCCTGTTGGCCAAGGTTGGACTAGAGCATCCCCCCTTGGGTCAAGGAAAAGAACCTTCTGCACTGTGTTTTCAGGGTGTTGCAAACAGGTCGCAGCACGGAGTCCCCACCTTTGAAATCTGAGCTGCTACTGTTTGTTCAGAGACCACTCGTGAGGAGAGAGAATAGTCCTGCTCAGTCTGTCTGCTAATACATTCGATTTTCCTGGAATGTGGGTCGCTACCAGAAGCTTGGTAGCCACTGCCCATTCCCACACCCTCATGGCCTCTCTGCAAAGGGGATAAGATCTGGTCCCTCCCTGTTTGTTTAGATACCAGACCACCGACATGTTGTCTGTGTGGATGCCTGAGGAGAAAGGACAGAAGTACAGCCCTCATTTCCAACACATTGATATGGAGAAATGTTTGGATTTGAAGCCAAGAACCTTGAACTGACCTGCCCAGACAATGCCCCCCACCCCTGGGAGGCATCCGTTGTCAAGGTGGCCACGGAGGTATAACAAAGGGTCTTCCCTGATTCAGATTGGATGGCAGAAGCCACCAGCGGAGGTCCCGACGTTTCTGTAATCAGTATGTGATGATTGAGGGGAGATCCTGAAAAGACCATTGTGTCGATAATAGCCACTGGAGAATCCTCATGTGCAACCTTGCCAGAGGAACTAGGAGAACCCCGGCAGACATTGAACCTAAAAGTTGCAGGACCATCCTGGCTGGGGCTTTGGATCTTAGAAGCAGGGCTCGGACTTGATCTTGTAATGTTTGTATCCTTTGGTAGGAAGGAAGATTCATTAATTTTGAGTCTATCTCTGCTCCTATGAATCTTATAATCTGAGAAGGCAGCAAGACAGACTTTGACCAGTTGAATGTAATTCCCAGGGAAGCACCCAGGAGATGGTGGCTTGTAGGTTCTCTAGTAGTAGATGCCTGGTGGTGGCAGTCAGGAGCCAGTCGTCCAGATAGGGAAACACTTGGAATCCGAGACTCCTCAGGTGAGCAGTCACTACTGCCAAACACTTGGTGAACACCCTGGGGGCTGTGGTGAGACCAAAGGGCAGTGCACAAAATTGGAAATGACTGTCTCCCAGGCTGAGCGCAGATACCTCTGGGCGCCTGATGTATCGGTATGTGATAATAGGCGTCCTTGAGATCTATGGAGCACATCCAAACATCTTTCTCCAACAATGGGAGAATGTATTGTAGAGTGCCCATTCTCCATTTGGACTTCCTGACGTACTGGTTTAGTTTGCTGACATCCAAAATGAGTCTCAGGTCCCCTGTCTTTTTGGCACTAAAAGAACCTTGAGTACTTTCTGGTCTGTAGGGACGGTTGGATGACTCCTTTTCTAGCAGCTTTGAAGCTTCTCGCTGCAATTTCCCTTTGACTGGGTGGTCGGGATTTTTTTGGCCGGTGGGGGTGAAGTGTGAAGGATGGTGTAACCTCCGGCAATAATCAAGCACCCAGCTGTCCTGAGTAATAGACTCCCAGGCTTTTAGGTGCTTGGCGGCAATCCCTCATGGAGTGTGGGAGGCTGAAGAGCCACGAAAGGACTGTCTCCAGTGTTGCGGGGCCTCTGCCACCTTGGACCCCTCCCAGAAAAATTCCCCTCCTCTGCCTCTGGAAGGGGAATCTTCCTGCTGTTGAGGAAAGAATTTCTGTGATTTGGAACCACATCTTCCCTCCTCTTTAGCCTTGGGATAAGGCAGTGAGTGGAGAGTGGTCCAAACAAAGAGGACCCATCAAAGAAGACTGGAAGGCCTCCGAGCCAGGCTTGTGCCTGTATATGAAATGAGCCTCATGGAGTTAGAAATCGTAGCCAACTGAGAGCTAACAGAGGCTGGCTAGCTGCTCAGGTAGGTTACCTGAGAGGGAGTCTGAGCTCCTTGACCAGATCCCTCTGTAGTCTGGTGAAATGTGCCAAATAATTCAGGGACCTCAGAGTACTCAGGGTGCGCCTGCCGTGCGGTCCATCCTCCTAGACTCCTTATTAGGAGGATGGACGGACGCTTAGAAGCCTCTGCCTGCCACCACCATGGCATCTACAGCCAAGAACTCCTTCTCGGGTGGGGCAGACAAAAATTTGTTAAGGCACTGGTTCCACAGTATCTGGATGTTCCCCGCCCGACAAACCAAATCCAGGAGCTCATCGGCGGAGACACCCAGGAGGCCTTGAGGAACACCGACTCATCAGCAGAGGGGGTTTGGAATTCCAGCCGCCTCGTTGCTTGAGGATCTCAGAATGTCTGCAAATGAGACATCATCCGTGGGCGACTTTGGGGACCCCTCCATCATCAAGATCAGTGTCATGTAAGAGACTCATCGGGGAGTCTCGTCTTCCTCTTGCACAATCTCTTCCTTGGGGGCTCCTCCAAGACAACTCCGAAAGACCCTCAGGAGGGGGAACCCCAGTGGGGGTAACCTCAGGCCGGGCTCCCCAGTCTCCATGCCCAGGAAGGTGCCGATTTGGCCAAAGCACTCCTCATAGCTCTGAAGGCCGGACCCCAGAATCCTGGGAGGGTCAGTCTCCGGAGCCATGATAGCAGGCGAAGTGGGCGCTTGGAACCGACTGCATTGGTCAACGTCACCCCGGGCCCGGCCGAAGAAGTCCGTGTGCTAAACTCCGACCCGGCTGGGGTTGGTAAGAGTCGAGCCGACCCTAGGATCTCCACTGGCTCCACCAGCACCTGCTCGGAGGAGGAATGGCAATGGAATGGGCTATGCCAATTGGGTAATTCTGAAAGACTGGGGACTGGAAAAGCCTTTGGAGTACCCTGTCTATGTCCGAATCTGACATCCTTGATGACCTGGAAGAGACGAGCGGTCCGAGTAGGCCTCTCACGCGCAAGGACTAGGGAGTGTCCGGAGGAAGTGTCTGAGCGACAAACCTTCACGGCTCCAAGATCAGTGGAGCCGATGAAGATGCCCAGCCGTCGGCTCCAACCCAGAGGAGTCGAGGCTGGAGCATCGAAGTCCGTGGAGCCAGCCTATGTCTTTTGGTTCCGGCCGGGCTGGTTTGCAGGAGAAGGAGAGGAAGCTAATGCCTTCAAAATGAGGGTTTAATAAGGCCTTTTAAAATAAGTTTATTTTTCCTCTCTTGGAGGAGCTCGAGAGAAAAGTAGCACACCGAGAGGACTCCTGCAAATGTTTGCCCAAACAGTACACACAGAGAGAATGGTCATCTGTTATTGACATTTTGAAACTGCACTTAGTGCACTTCTTAAAACCTGAAGGCCTAGGAGCCTGTGACATTATGGCAACCAATCTAGTGAACAGCAAGAACAAAAACACACTAACTATCACAGAGAAAATTTTTTTTTTTTTTTTTTTTTTTTTTTTTTGTCACAATGGAAAAATAACTAAAGGATCCAAGAACCCTAAAATAAAAGGACTTGAATGACAACTGACTGACAGGGGAAGGCCCTTCAGCTCAAAGGGGACCTCTTAGTCAGAAAATATGCAATCATCACACAAAACTTTTACAAAAAATATCCACTCATACACAAAAACACAAGATAGCCGTTAAAACAGCTTTTTGTTGAAATTTTAGGAAATGAGACCAACAAGATCTGGGGACTGGTAGTGGTGCATCCTGGGATATAGTAAGCTCAGCCAATAAGAGACTTAGTTCTTTGGCATCAGAATGTAGGTGAGATAGGATCACATAACATCTGTCATTCTCTTTCTACAGGAAGCTGCAAGCTCACACAAGGTAAAATACATTACACTGTGAGTATCAATAAATCATCCCACTACGGAGTAACTCACAATATGAGCAACCACTGCTTCAGTGTCGAGAACAGATGCTTGAGCAACTCTCCAGCCAGCCAAATACTGAGCAACTGAATGAAAAAACGTATACCGTTTACATGCTAAGCCCCTTCCAATGCAAGCCTGTGCTTCTGCAGAATGTGAAAGCAATTCAGCAGCACAAGTAAAATGTGGCAACTGTAACTCCCTTTCAATAGTAACAAGAAAAAAAAAGCAGTACCTTTGGATATGCTACATAATATAAGTCAAGGACACACTACACGGAACGAGAGCTACATGGATCAGCAAAGACAGAAATAAATTGAATCATCTAGCACTGTTACAGCATAAATTTTGCACTCTTGGTATCACTCTGGTGTGCCTAATAGTGTGTAGACATTCAAAACAAGAAGTTATATACTCACCATAACGTTCGATATATGTAGTCCATCTCGCCTCACATTCTTACCCGTAGGTTCGGAGCCCAACCTCGGCTCCGACTTGGCCATACTCTAGCTCGAAGTCTTCAACTGGCTCGTGGCTAAAAGGTATCCCATGCTGCAATGCGCCTATCCCCCAGATCTTGTTTGCTGCAACCTCACATACACACACATACACAAAGACGCTGAGAGGAAGAACCAACTCAACACATCAAGAAGGAGTGCTGAAAATAGTAGAGACTCGACCTCTAGGTCCGCCAGGAGGGGGTAGGTGGGTGGGTTAGTAAGAATTTGAGGCGAGATGGACTACATACATTGAACGTTACGGTGAGTACATAACGTCTTGATGTTATGTAGTCCAATCTCGCCTACATTCTTACCCGTGGGACAGCTTCCCTAGCAGCTAGACCTTGGGCGGCTCACTGGAAAATATTCTTGAGCACTGTGGAACCAAATGAGGATCTGCCCCTTGATACCAGATCCAATTTGTAGTGACTAATAAAGGTGTGAGGAGATGCCCAAGTAGCTGCAGCACAAATATCATCCATAGACATCCTAGCTTGAAAGGCAGTAGAAGTAGACACCGAACGTGTAGAATGAGCCTTTACTTTAAAGAGTAATTCCTTGCCATTTGAAGTATAGATGAAGGAAATGCAGCTAGAAATCCATCTGGACAGAGTTACTTTAGAAACTGAAGTCCCTAGTCTACTGTCTGAAAACGAGACAAAGAGTTGATCAGATTTCCTAAAATCTTTTGTTCTATGTAAATAGAAACGCAATTGTCTGTGGACATCTAGCTGATGAAACTTAAATTCTGCCTTATTAGAGAATTCAGGGAAAAACACAGGCAGCTCAACAGACTGGTTGAGGTTGACCACTGAAGCAACCTTAGGTATAAAGGAAGGATTAGGTCTTAGCGAAATCCTATCCTTGTGAAATACCAAGTAAGGGGGCCGAACCGATAAAGCTTGGAGTTCAGAGACCCGCCTAGCCGAAGTGATGGCTATCAAAAAGACTGTCTTCCAAGACAAAAATTTAATGTCACAGGTTGCCGCAGACTCAAAAGGAGGCGAGGTAAGCTGCTGTAACACATTACAGGATCAAAGATTGGAGGTCGAAGTAGCATAGTCCCTTTCAGAAAAGCTCTACAAAGTCTGTGCGCCATTAGATTGGGTTCATCAGCAACATGAAAAGTAGAAATGGCTGCCAACTGCACTTTGATAGTTGCCACAGCTGATCCCTGGCTAAACAGTTGAGAAAGAAACTCTAAAACTGATGAGATGGGAGCTGTACAGGGATCAATCTGCCTTTCATGAGCCCAAATGGAGAATCTCTTCCACTTACTGGAATAAATCTTCCTAGTAGAAGGCTTGTGGGAGGAAGACAGAATATGAACCACCTCCGGTGAAAAATCATGAAGCCTGACTAGGGACGGAATTGGAGCAGCCATGCTGTCAACCTGAGGGTCTGAATGGAGGGGTGAAACTGCCCTGACATATGAGTCAACAGATCTGGCGCTGGGTCCAGAATCCATGCATCGTCCATTAGATAAGAGTGAAGAAAAGGAAACCAGATCTGATGAGGCCAGTATGGTGCAATCAGTATAATTTTGCTTCCCAAGGACTGCTTTCTGAATAACCTTCATTATCAGGGGAAGGCATAGAGAAGACCAGAGGGCCAATCATGAACTAAAGCGTCCCTGGGTGCTTCCCCCTTCGGGGGAATAAGGGTGAAGTAGCTGCTGCATTTGGCATCGAGGGGGCTGGCAAATAGATTGCAGCAAGGCTGACCCCATCTGTGGAAAATCCGTTCCGCCACTTGTTCATTCAGGGACCACTCGTGAGGCATCAGAATAGCTCTGCTCAGACTGTCGGCAATCACATTGGACTTCCCTGGTATGTGCGTTGCCACTAGAAAGCACCGGGAAGATACTGCCCACTGCCACACTCGAAGTGCCTCTCTGCAAAGGGGATACAGCCTGGTTCCTCCCTGTTTGTTCAGATACCAGACCACTGACATGTTGTCTGAGTGGATTTCAACTGTCCCATGAGGAAGAAAGCTTTGAAGTGCTTGCAACACTAACAGCACCACTCTCATCTCTAAGACGTTGATATTCAAATGGATCTCGTGTTCCTGCCACATGCCGTGGACTGTCCTACCGAGATAATGCCCCCCCCCCGATCTGGGAGGCATCTGTGGTCACAGTGGCAATCGGAGAAGGAAGAACGAAAGGCATACCCGCATTGAGATTGCTGGTCTGAAGCCACCAGCGCATATCCTGCTTGCACCTGTTGGTTATTACAATAAGATGGGAGAGCAGCAGATGTTGGAGAGACCATTGGGCAAAAAATAGCCACTGAAGAAGCCTTGTGTAGTCTTGCAAGAGGCACTAGCATAATCGTGGCAGCCATGGTCCCTAACAACTTGAGGACTACTTTTGCCTTGACCTTCTTCAGTGGTAGTAGAGTGTAGACCTGCTGCTGTAAAACCTGAATTCTCTCTTCTGGCAGGAAAACCCTCATGAGCACCATGTCTAATTTGGTGCCTATAAAGGTAACACGCTGCGAGGGCAACAATGCAGACTTTTCCCAATTCAAGGTAATTCCCAGACTTTGGCACAGTGGAATAGTGGCGTCCCTGGTCCGTAGTAGTAGATGCCTGGTGGTGGCAGACAGGAGCCAGTCGTCCAGGTACAGAAACACTTGGAATCCTAGACGTCTCAAGTGAGCCGTTACTACTGCCATGCATTTGGTGAACACTCTGGGGCTGTGGTGAGACCAAAGGGCAGAGCACGAAACTGAAAATGACTGACTCCCAGCCGGAAGCATATGTGACTTCTGGATGCCCTGTCCATTTTTATATGGTAGTAAGCATCCTTGAGGTCGATTTGAGCACATCCACACATCTTTCCCTAATAACAGGAGAATTGACTGTAACGTGACCATGCGCAACTTGGACTTCTCTACATGAAGGTTCAAAAGGCTGAGATCCAAAATGGTCTCAGGTCCCCTGATCTTTTCAGCACCAAAAAGAATCTGGAGTAAGTCCCTAATCCTACTTGGTCTGAGGGGACAGGCTGGATGGCTCCTTTTAACAGCAACTTTTAAACTTCTAAGGTTGCGGAATCCCTTTGACTGGGTGGGACGTCTGGGATTCTTTTGTTTGGAGGGGGACATGAAAGAAGGGGAATATGATAACCTCTGGAGAATATCTCTAATACCCACTCGTCTTTGGTGATGTCTTACCAGGCTTCTGGGTATAGAGAAATGCGACCCCCGACTGGCTCCAGAGATGCACAGTCGGGCCTCCTCTCAGGAGCGCTGGTAGGGAGAACCACGAAAGGAATCACAGTCCCCCTGGTTACATGGGCCTCCTCTGCCTCTAGGGCAGCATATACCTGAATTTCCACCCCCTCCTCTGCCTCTGGAGGGGGAATCACTGTGCGTCGTGAAAAAAACGATTTTCTGAACCACATTTTCCCTCCTTTCTGGCCCTTGGGATAAGGTCTAGAAGGCATGGAAAAATGGACTCCCATGGCAGACAGGGTTTTTCCTTCCTGCTTGCACCTAGTGAGAGTGTCCTTCACCTTGGTTCTAAATAAGGGTGAACTGTCAAAGTTGGTGAAGGTAGACTTGAAGGCCTCCGCGAAGTTGCACAGGCGCATCCAGGAGTGTCCCCTAAGAGAGACTCCAGAACCCACAGCCCTGCCCGCTCCATCAGCTGCGTAAGAGATCAGCCTCATGGAGGAGTTGGTAATGGAATTTAGGGTAGACATTTGAGCAATGACTTTCTGAGCCACAGCATCAGAAACGTTACCCTGTAGAGACTCTCCCAACTCCTTTAGGAGATCTCTCTGGAGCTGTGTAAAATGCGATAAATAGTTCAGCGACTGCAGTATAAAGGCCACTGAAGAGAACACACACTTCCCATACCTGTCCATAGCCCTGGACTCCTTGTTTGGGGGATGGACGGTAGATGAAGTTTCTGCAAGTTCTACTGGAACGCCTTTTGTAAGAAATTCTTTATCAGGGGGAGCGGACAAAAACTTGTTGGGTCTCCTGGGGACTGGTTCCACAGTGTCTGGAGGTTCCCACACCTTTTGACAAATGAGGTCCAGGAGCTCATCGAATGGGGGAGAAACCCAACAGGCAGAGGGTTGGGACCCAAAGGCCTTCAGGAACACCGACTCCTCCTCAGAAGGGGCTTTAGATGGCCAGTCGCCTCTCTGTCTCAGTATTTCCACAATATCTGAAAAAGAGATATCGTCAGAAGATGACTTAGGGGACTCCTCTGACTCCTCGTGGCCATTGTCAGACATGAGAGACTCATCTTGGGAGTCAATGTGCTTCCTCTTGCACACTCTCTTTCTGGGTGGCTCCTCAGGTAAAAAATCCAGGGAGGCCTCAAAAGCTTGAGACCACTCATGGAGGCATCCTGAGGCCTTAGGTCTCCACTGTCCCTAGATAGAGGGTGATCCGATACTGATATCGGTGCTGGAGGGGGAAGAGTGTCGGTGCCGTAAGATGCAGCTGACGACCTGGCCAGCACCCTCCTCATGACCTCGAAAGCTGTTCCCCCCAGCTCCGAAGGTCGACTAACCGCAGAAGACACCCTCGGAGCCGAGGAAATAAGGTCCGAAGCCGATATCAGGTCCACGCTCACCCAAGCCAAAGCGCCAAGAGGAAGGCTCGGAGCTGAAGAAGATCGACCCGATACCTCCCTCTCGGCTCCGACCAGCGAACTGTGAATTCTGGACCCCGTGAACAGCGCCAATGGGGTTGGAGTGGAGATCGCAGCAGAGATGCTAGAAGGGGCTACTGGAACCGACCTCGAGGCATCAGACGGAACCGACAGCTCTGGCTCACAAGAAAGGTCCGGAGGAGGAACAGCCAAAGACGAAGGGAGGACGGGCTCCGGAGCTGACTGGGCCGGAGCCGAAAGCAATTTAACCAGCACTGATGACTGGAGCAGTTTCCTCACCACTCTATCGACATCATCATCGGAAAGTGTTCTAGAAGACCTAGAGGACATGGTCGGGGATCTGGATCTCCCTATAGAGGGAGACCTACGAGTCAGAGAAACCGGTCGAAAAACTGGAGACCGGCTCCGAACTGACAAATCTGTCACCGGCTCCAATAAACCGGGAGCCAATGTCGACATCATCGATGCACTATCTTCTGTCGGCCCCCAAGCCAGTGGAGTCAAAGAAGCAACTGTAGTTTTGATGATTTTCTCCGGCGGCTCAGAGGAGACTGACGGAGCCGGACAGCATTTCTTAGAAGATTTTTTGTCCGTCTTTTTGTCTGGTTTGGAAGGAGAAGACCTGGAACTGGAAGACCTCTCCAAATCCTCTTCAAAGGAAGGTTTCAGCAATCCCCTTAATATTAGCTTGTTCTTCCTCTCTTGCATCACGCGAGGGCTGAAAGCGTGACAGAACAAGCAGGATTCCTGTAAATGAATAGCCCCCAAACAATACACGCACACAGAGTGCCCATCCGTCAAAGACATCTTGTTGCTACACTTGACACACTTTTTAAAGCCCGAAGGCCTGTGCTCTTTTAGAATCCTTAGACATGTTAAAGGCAAGAACACACACACATACACACACACAGGGGAAAACGGTAGGGGCACCTTCACCACAGAAACCAAACAGAGTGCGGGAAACTAGAGCTTCTAACTTAAATGGCCTAGAGACCACAGGATAAACACAGGGAGGACTAGGTCCTCTAAGTTAAACAGGCCTAGCCCAGGAAAAAAAACAGGGGAACAACAAAGAACCCGCTAATAGAAGGGATCAACCTGCTACACAACAAGAAACAAAAAACAGGGGAGGACTAGGTCCTGAAACAGGCCTAGCCTGTAAACACCAAGGGAAACGGGAAACGGGATACCAAGAAAAGTTCAACTGAACTGGTCAGAAGCAAAACACACACACAATAGCTTTTGGAGCTACTAAGTTGAAAAATAAGTAGAAAAATTGTACTTAGCCACAGCCAAGAGCGAGACTACGTCCGAGCTGTACGAGCGGCAAACGAGATCTGGGGGATAGGTGCATTGCAGCATGGGATACCTCTTAGCCACGAGCCAATTGAAGACTTTGAACTAGAGTATGGCCGAGACGGAGCTGAGGTTTGGCTCCGAACCCAAGGGTAAGAATGTAGGCGAGATTGGACTACATAATACATCTTCAGTTTCCTTCACAGCAAAGCATTATCTTTTAATTTTAATAGCCATTCCAATATATTGATGTATAGGGAAAAATCAAGCAATTATCTTCAAGTCATCACAACTTATTTGCCAATTTTCCCAAATGCTTTACCTGGTGAGCAAGTTCATGTGCTATTATCATTGTGATCCAAAGCTTTTCAGATGCTGATGATGTCTCAGGATTGTAAAGTAGGGCAGACTCTCTATATGTTGTAAGACCCCAGTTTTCCATGGCACCAGACTGGAAGTCAGGGATAGCCGCCAAGTCTAAAGTTAAAAAAAATCAGCATTTAACAGCTACAAACTATATACAGTTCACTACATTTCCACTTTGAAAGTAAGAATCTTGAAACCCACAGTATCTTGCAGAGAAAAGAGTCTTACATGAAATGCAACTCCAATAGATTAAATCTTAGTACTAGCCAGAACTAAAACGAATATGTACAATAGCATTTAAGATATATGAAAGAAATATGAAATTAAGCATGGTTCTTTAATGCGATTTACAATGGCAAAATGAAAGAATGCCTTAAAATTGTGTTTGGAATAATCTAAAAAGGGCAGCGATCAAAAGCTTTCAGCAATGCAAAGATATTCAAATCAAAACAAAGAGAAACAGAAAAACTTCAGAACAATAAATTAATTAAAAGAAAAGGAAAGAAAACTATTTACAAGGGTGTCTACTTGAACAATTACAATTACTAACATTCAAAATATATTCTATATCATGTCAAATTACGGTCAATTTTCTCAAGTATCTCAATAACTTTTAACCAAGAGTTGTGGCATGAAGTGTTTCTAAACAATTACTGTTCTTGAAGGATCTGCTATGTACGCTTGCTACCTAAAACCTCAGATTCGCAATAGGTTGTAAATTACAGCTCAGATAAAAACATTTTTGTAATCTCCAGAACCTATAACAAAACAAATTAGTATTTTATTCTCTGGGTGACAGCAAGCCCCACCGCACAATGTAAATCTTTATTATTCACACTCTAATATCTCTATACCTTCGAGAAAGAGAGATCACTAACAGGCAGTGTAATGTCTATCTCACTCTTCAAAATATACTGACCTCAGACAACCCATACCTCCCTAACAAGTGAGCATGTGAAACGTCAACAAAAAAGCAAGAAACAAAACCCCAAGGAAATACCAACTTCAGCTAACTTGCTCAAGAAAATGTGACTTGAGCATAAGACATCAAAGTTTAAGTAATCCATTCTGGAAACAAAAGGGAGTGCTATTAACATTAGCTTCTTATATTTGTTGTTTTTATTTTCTCCTCAGTGTAATTACTACTGTATCTGTCATTTTGTGATTTTTTTTAAAGATTTTTTTTAAGAGTCACTTTTTATTTTTTACTACTGCATTTTTCACTAAAATCTTTTGTAAACTTACCCTGCAAAAGTAAAATAAAAAACTACCTCCATTCGCCAGACTGTAGACATATCTCCCAAATACACTTTGTGATTATGATACATGAACTGAGCTCGCACACACCTGATTTTGTAGGGACTGATTTTAATGTACATTTAGCAGCCTTTAATGTTGAGAAGATAGCAAATCAACTGGCTATTTCCTTCCATATTAGTTAAATGAAGACTCTGGTTTGTCAGGTAGTCTTGAATCTTAAGTATGTAGCAAGATTTTAAGTCTGCCAGCAAACACGTATACAAAGAAAGAATCAAATCTCTACTAGTACTATTTTTTGTAAACACATGCCCCAGGATTCACTAATCTTCTGTGACTTGATTAATCTTACACGGAAGTGCCAGTCTAACAGTATGACGGCAGCATGCTATGCATATTAATGAGAGCACGCTGCCTCAACTCTAAAGCTTACATGGAGCGTGGACAAGTGTAGGGGGCATGTCGGACTGCCGAGCAGTCTAAAAATCCACGCCCCTGCAATGAAGAAACTTGAGAAATGTCGACTTACATGAGCGAGTCCGCTCACATGTGTACATTGTAATACTACATTCCCCCATATGTTAAACCACATACAAATGTAAAAATTAAAATAAATTTTTTTGTTTAATTTCCAATATAGCTGCCCATATTTGCGCGAGTTTGCCCATTGCTTAGCTACAGTTAGCACTTAGACACCGAAGAGGATAATAAGAAAAATATATGCAAATTAAGCAAAATAGTGATAGCGTAGTGGTTACAGCCTTCGCACAAAGAGGAGGCATTCCCGGTTCGAGTCCCACTACTGCACGTTCCATTTTCAGTTGGAAATCTGTATACAAAAGTATTTCCTGACATTTACTATGTATAAGTTTTGTAAAAAGCACTGAAATGTTAAATGTAGTAGTGAACAAATTATATACATATGAAAGTGAAATGGTTATGCATTCTGAGGCATGAGTACCTTATTTTAAGCAATATATACCTTATTTTAAGCAATATAAAGTACTGCTAAGCACATTTTACCAGTATTGAGCATATTTAAATTAAATTGCTCGTAGCTGCGCACCGCGTTAACTAGCGCAATGTCTTTGCACGTAGCTGCGCACCGTGCCAACCAGAGCAACCACAACTTATTTGCGTGTGGCTGCACACCGCGCTAACCAGCGCAATGTCGAGCAACATCGAGCAATGTCGAGCAACGTTGGGCAAAGTTGAGCAAAGTCGGCTAAACACGGCCACACCTCTTTTACTGTACCTTAACCAGTCAGGTCTGCCCAGTAGGAAAACAAAAAGCAGTGACAGGGCTCAAACTCAGGATAATGTGCACTATAGTCACAGTACTGAACCACTAAGCCATGACAGCATTTTGTAACCATGCACTTTCAACAGACACATATTTATCAAAGGAATTTTAAACATTGCCAACATCAGCTAAGCAGGTGTGCCTACAGCTGAGTTTTTTTCAAAACTGGCCAATCACAAATAAGTGCAGGAAATGAGGCATATTTAAGCTCCACAGGCTGGAATACTTGCTATAACTGGTTGTAGCTCCCTTCTGCAGTCAGAATGGCCAGTGTTGGAGAAGGAACTCGATTTAGAGTGCAACGCTGGGGCAATGAGGAGTCCAAAGTAATGGTTTTGGCTCCTTGTCCACAATCATAAGGA